>NC_047510.2:34525101-34626016 GCF_902827115.2 Pseudochaenichthys georgianus | reverse complement strand
CATTACATTGCATTTAGCTGACGCTTTTATCCAAAGCGACTTACAATAAGTACATTCGACCAGGAAGACACAACCTTGAAGAAAACAGAATCATATAAGAACATCAGGTTTCAAAGAGCCAATCGTTTCAAGTGCTACTCAACTGGCTTTAGATAAGCCAGTCCTTTATTAGTATATAAGTGCTCTGTTAGCAGTTCTTTGTTAGTCATTCTATCGCTCGAGGTGGAGTTGAAAGAGATGAGTTTTCAGTCTGCGCCGGAAGGTGTGTAAGCTTTCTGCGGTCCTGATTTCAATGGGGAGCTCATTCCACCATCTTGGAGCCAGGATAGCAAACCCACGGGCTTCTGCTGATGGGAACTTGGGCCCCCTCGCAGCGAGGGTGCAGCGAGTCGTTTGGCTGATGCAGAGCGAAGTGCACGTGCTGGGGTGTACGGTTTAACCATGTCCTGGATGTAGGAAGGGCCAGATCCATTCGCAGCATGGTACGCAAGTACCATTGTCTTGAAGTGGATTCTAGCAGTTACCGGAAGCCAGTGGAGGGAGCGGAGGAGCGGCGTGGTGTGGGAACATTTAGGAAGGTTGAAGACCAGACGAGCCGCTGCATTCTGGATGAGCTGCAGAGGTCGGGTGGCACATGCAGGTAGACCAGCCAGGAGGGAGTTGCAGTAGTCTAGGTGTGAGATGACGAGAGCCTGGACCAGAACCTGCGTGGCTTTCTGGGTCAGCTGGGGACGTATCCTCCTGATGTTGAAAAGCGTGTATCTGCAGCAGCGGGTTGTAGCAGCGATGTTTGCAGTGAAGGACAGGTTGTTATCTAGGGTCACACCCAGATTCCTTGCAGTCTGAGTCGGGGAAACAACAGAGGTGCCGATGTTGATAGTTAGGTCAAGAGAGGGACAATCTTTTCCCGGAAGGAAAAGCAGTTCAGTCTTGTCAAGGTTGAGCTTGAGATGGTGAGCAGACATCCACTGAGAGATATCAGCTAGACAAGCAGAGATGCGTGCGACGACCTGGGTCTCTGAGCGGGGAAAGGACAGGATTAGTTGGGTGTCGTCAGCGTAGCAGTGGTATGAAAAACCATGCGGGCTAATGACAGATCCGAGCGAGTTTGTGTACAAAGAGAAGAGGAGGGGACCGAGAACAGAGCCCTGAGGGACCCCTGTAGTTAATTGACAAGGGTCGGACTCGGACCCTCTCCAGGTTACCCTGTAGGTGCGGTCTTTGAGGTATGAGGTGAGGAGGGAAAGTGCAGAGCCTGAGACTCCAAGTTCTTGGAGAGTGCGAAGGAGGATCTGATGATTCACCGTGTCGAATGCAGCAGACAGGTCCAACAGGATGAGGACAGAGGAGAGGGAGGCTGCTTTAGCCGTGTGCAGTTCCTCAGTGACAGCAATGAGAGCAGTTTCTGTGGAGGAGAAGATCCTGGTGTCTCTACTTTAAAGAGTCCTCTTCTGCTGATGGTCAGGTGTATATCAGTATGTGGTGTCTCTACTTTAAAGAGTCCTCTCTTGCTGATGTTCAGGTGTATATCAGTATGTAGTGTCTCTACTTTAAAGAGTCCTCTCCTGCTGATGTTCAGGTGTATATCAGTATGTAGTGTCTCTACTTTAAAGAGTCCTCTCCTGCTGATGTTCAGGTGTATATCAGTATGTAGTGTCTCTACTTTAAAGAGTCCTCTCCTGCTGATGTTCAGGTGTATATCAGTATGTCGTGTCTCTACTTTAAAGAGTCCTCTCCAGCTGATGTTCAGGTGTATATCAGTATGTAGTGTCTCTACTTTAAAGAGTCCTCTCCTGCTGATGTTCAGGTGTATATCAGTATGTAGTGTCTCTACTTTAAAGAGTCCTCTCCTGCTGATGTTCAGGTGTATATCAGTATGTAGTGTCTCTACTTTAAAGAGTCCTCTGCCGCTGATGTTCAGGTGTATATCAGTAATCCATCACGCTTCAAGTCAGGTCGATAATGAAACTACAAAGCACCTTTTAAATATTTCTTTGGGACATACCATGAACAGCTCAAACTCCTCTTCACTTCTGGCGATCATCTGGTTGACGGTTTCGTCATCGGGAACCTCGTCCTCTTCCTGTTGCTGAAAAAATACAAAAACAAAGGATGTTTAGTGACAGAAGGCCAGCGGTGATGCATGTCGCGCCTCAGAGCCACGTTAGTTCAACTAATCTACAGGAACGAGGGAGAAATAGTTATACAGAGGATTTCATTATGATTTACTCGGGCTGTGCCGAAGAGAATAAAAGCTTCCATCAAGGTTTTTATGAGAATGCGTCACAATATTTCACAAAGCCTTCACCCTAAAATAAAAAACCTCAGACAAAGTAATGTTTCTATATTAGTCAGGGGGGTTTCTAGAAAAATGTAGTACGCTACTTTTACTTTACCCTCCTGTTGTGTTTCGATACATGAGAGTAACACATGCGCCACTTCCGGGCAAAAAGTACGGCTCCGCCCACTTTTGGGGGAAAACGAAGCTGTCAGTTGAACGGCGGTCGATACAAATTCTGAAGTTTTTGCCACTCCGATCAGAAATGTTTGAAAACCGTGGATCTTCTGATCGTCAAAGAGCCCGGTCACGACGGCCAGTCAGGCAAACAGTTACATTAAATCATTGGAAATCGACGATCGGGCTCGATATGTGGTTAAATATAGCAGTAGGCGATCGATGTCCACAGATGAGAGTAACATCTACGTCACTTTACGGCCCCGCCCACTTTTGGGGGAAACCAAAGCTGTCATTTTAATGGTCCTTTCTTCTTAGAGGAAGTACAGAAAAACGTATCTCTGGATTTGTTTTAATGTTTGAGGTGCAATAAACGACACAGCAGCTTGTTGGCGTGATAAAACTATTATTTTCCGCCTCGCTCGCCTACTGATTTGAATTAAACCATATATCGAGCCCGATCGTCGATTTCTAATGATTTAATGTAATAGTTTGCCTGTCTGACCATCGTAACCGGGCTCTTTGAAGATCAGAAAATCCACGGTTTTCAAACATTTCTGATCGGACTGGCAAAAACTTCAGAATTTGTATCGACCGCCGTTCAAATGACAGCTTTGTTTTCCCTCAAAAGTGGGCGGGCCGTAATTTTCGTAATCTATAGACATCCATAGTTTTGTAAAAATTATTCCGTGTCCTTTGTATATTCACGTACCAGTAGTCTGAGACTTTGTTTACGGCTTAAAAGGGTGTTGAATAACATTTGGTCCATAATTGTGTTATAAAACCAAAGTAAGGGGCGAGACACAAACACGACAGGAGGGTTAAATATAAAATCGGAGTACTTCTTCAACATTGGGCGTAAAGGAAGGATATTAAGGAGCTCAGAAAACCTGTCCAATGTGGAAAGGAATTAGACGGACAGAGAAGGGGAAAGAAAGACAATGAGACTGGAGGCAGGGTGTGTGTGTGTGTGTGTGTGTGTTGCGCATCAGGACCCACCCATGCTTTGGGCCGGCCTCCTGCCTGCGCCCCGACTCATCTTGCTCCTCGGTCTCCAGGATGGCCTGAAGGAAGGCGCGGCGCTCGCAGCCCGAAGACTTCTGGTCGAACATGCCGGCCTGGATGACCTTCTGGTCCACGTTCAGCTTGTACTTGGCGGCGGCCAGGATCTTCTCCTCCACGCTGTTGACGGTGCAGAGGCGGAGGACGCGCACCTCGTTCTGCTGCCCGATGCGGTGAGCTCTGTCCTGGGCCTGGAGGTCCTGGAGGAGAGAAACACACGCGGGCTAGTTTATTTATCCTTTACTCAAGTACTGTACGAGCCGCATTTAAGTTGATTTTGATTTATTTGGAACCTTTATTAAATGCATTTTTCTGTTTCAGTGAGAGGTGGGCTTTGCTCAGGTGAAGGGGGCGGGGCTTTAAGTTGGAGGTGCGGTGTGTGACGGGAGAGCAGCAGCAATACCGTCATTGACACGCAGACGCAGCCTTATACTTAGTCAAATACAGATTATTAGGATCTGCTGTTTAAGTTTATGTTAAATATTGTTTTCGTATTTTGTTTTGCTGGAAATAAACGTTGAAAAGCAACCGAAACGTCCGGTGGATTGTGTACCGCGAGTCTGACACTGCTTCCGAGGCCCAAGCTCGACATGTGGCCAAGAACAATAACCTTTGAGGTGAAGGTTACGAGACAAACCTTTTGGGATTTTGGCCACGACAAGTACAGATACTCAGGTTTAAAAATACTCTGGTAAAAGTAGAAGTACTGACTAAACTTCTTTACTCAAGTAGAAGTACAGATACTCGTGTTTACAAATACTCCGGTGAAAGTAGAAGTACTGACTAAACTTCTTTACTCAAGTAGAAGTACAGATACTCGTGTTTACAAATACTCCGGTGAAAGTAGAAGTACTGACTAAACTTCTTTACTCAAGTAGAAGTACAGATACTCGTGTTTACAAATACTCCGGTGAAAGTAGAAGTACTGACTAAACTTCTTTACTCAAGTAGAAGTACAGATACTCGTGTTTACAAATACTCCGGTGAAAGTAGAAGTACTGACTAAACTTCTTTACTCAAGTGAAAGTAAAGAGGCTTTGAAATGTGATTCAGTAAAAAGTACCCATAGCTAGCAGCTGGGAGCCTCGCTGCGGGGAAGCAGTGTGTGGACCTCTTTCACCTGTGCAACTTACACGATCCGGTTTAAACACATTTAAATAATTGGTTTAAATGACATATTAATAATGACGACCGTCCGTCCTGTGATTCTCCAGAACACACAGATGGCCAGTCCGCCCCGGTGTAGCATATTGCCTTCGATGAGAGATGAGCAGATATCCACTGGGCTTTCAACTAAAGACACAGCCCCGCACACATTGGGGCATTTGTACATCAAAATAATATTAGGGCTGTCAAACGATTACAATTTTAATCAGATTAATCACCATTCGAACTATGTCCAAAATATGCCATTTCTTTATGTACATTGTTGTGGGAATGGAAAGATAAATGAAAGAAGGCGGATATATCCATTTAACGTATGTATGTATGTTTATTATAACATTTTTCTGCATGTCAAAATGAAAGACAGCCCACACACCTATCAATCATCAAACCGTGGAGTCTTATTTCATTACGTGTTGTATCGATGTTTATAGAGATGCACTACAGCAAAAGTATTCTCCGTCGGGACTTCCTGCAACAACACCACGCCGTTATCTTGATTCTGATTGGCCAGAAGACATTATCAAAGATGTTCTATTGAGAAGACGATCACTACGTGACAAAAGTTTTCACAACCGTTTCTAGTCTTCGGTATTTCCAGACAAGCGGCTACTGAAATCAATCTGACTAACTGCTGTCTGTGCAATTTACTCCGCGAGTTGGCAGACTTTATTTTGCTTACTTTAAAATCATTTTTCATGGTGGGGCTAAGCCATTTCTTGGTATGGGTGTAGCCTACCCCAGCCATACCCTGGCGCTGCCCCTAGTGGCACGTATGGGGCGGGCCATTCTGCACATGCGTTAAATGCGTTAAATATTTTAACGCAATAAATTAAAAAAAATCATTACCGCCGTTAACGCGATAATTTTGACAGCACTAATATATAAAGTAGCACAAACAGATGATCAAATCCAAGGGGGCGAAGCTGGTCTGTCGCACAAGAACGGTTGTTGAGATGATGTTCGATTATCAATAAAAAGGCTGAAAGAAGGTCCTTCTTACTCAAAGCAGGCAAGACCGTCTTTGTAAAAATGGCTCAAATTAGGTTATCTCTGCCCCCTTTAAGTTGCGTGTCCTCTCCCCCTATGACTATGCACGTCATTCAGTATGGTATTCCTTATTATTTCTTGTTGGCTGTTCCGTTTGTCTTCCAGGTTGGAAAAGGGAAGCATGATTTCCACCCCAAAGAAATCTGTGCTATTGCCAACACTACAACAACTCTAATTCTTGCCCAGTATATGTGTCTAATATCTCGTCAGAACGTGTCTCTTCTCCTGATATGAGACGCAATAACTTCAAAGTGACACTGCAGTGAGATATCGGGTCTTGTTTTGGACAAAGCATCATCTTGTTGAGTCAAAACATCTTATTTCGAGTTGTATCTCAGATGAAACATATCTTTTTACATATTATTAGAAAATCAAGACTAACATCAAGACATCAAAGCAAGCTAATTTTCACTTGTTCCATTGGCAGATGTTTGAACTTATTTCAAGTGAGAACAGCTTGTTTTTGGAGCAGCATTGTTTCCAGTGTACACTCGTATGCTTCTGCTCAATGAGGTTATCTCAGTACCTGATGGGGGTTCCAGTCGCTGTCGTAGATGACCACGGTGTCAGCTGACTGCAGGTTGAGGCCCAGACCTCCAGCCCTGGTGCTCAGCAGGAACACAAAGTTGTCCGAGGCCGGGTCGTTGAAGGTCTTCAGGAGCATCCCGCGGTCCTCTGCCTTAGTGGTTCCTGTGGGGGGAGGAGAGATGGAGAGTGTGAAGAAATAATAATAATAATAAAGCTTCATTTTTCATACCACACATGCAGCTCAGAGTGCTTTACAAAATTGCGACACATTACAAGTTAAAAATAAACACAAAATTCCCTTCAGATTATTTGTTAAAGGTCCCAAACCCTCAAAGTACACCCTGTAGCGAGTAAAACTCTAACACAGAAAATACCTCCCCAAAACGCCTCGTTGGAGATACGTCACTGTCCATTGTTTACTTCCTGTGTATCTTGACGTAGGAATGGCCAGTAGCCGCGCCCAGAGCTATGACGCGATACGGTCATGCGTTACCCGGAACCAAATGGACCAATCCGTGGAGCCGTTACGTTAAGCCCCCGCTGATTGGTCCAAATTGACCAATCCACGGACTTCCTCACACACTCAGTGCAGGCAGCTCAGCTGATCTCTCCTCCCTGGCTGCAGGCTGAAAACAGACAGTTGGTGATCGCGGCGAAATCCTCTCTGCAGACCCATTCTCACAGCGTCTATCAACCTGTTTCTTACTCAATATCAAGCCACACTTATTGTTTTTACTTCGGCTGTGACTTGGTGTGTGCTCAGGGTGAGTTTCGCTGTGTATCGCTAAACAAGGAAACAACACCTCCACGGAGCTCAGCGCGATTCTCAACGTCCCGACCAATCAGAGCACACTGTGCTCACAGGGAGGGTGGGGGCTGGAGCTATTGGAGCTACAACGAGCCGTTAAAGGCAGAGAGTGAAATTCAGTGAATACACGTAGTTTACAGAGATGCTGTGAGAAACCAATGTGAGTTTGGAAAATTGCACAATATAAATCTATTCTAGTAGATCTCAACAATGGAATTATGATCAGTGGAAATGGCCATGACATGGGACCTTTAAGAACTTTACAGGTTCATGCAGCAAAATATAACATTTTAACAGGTTAGGAGACACAAGGAGGTAAAAGGTATATGATAATAAAAAGGGAATCTTTGAGGCAAACAAACATTTATGATACTTACACATTTTGTTCAGCAGGAAAATCTACCCACATTAACACCTCTTAATAATTTCTGAAGTAAAAAGCTAATGTTGGGCTATAAAGGAACTACAGCACGGTCACATGACTTCACGTCACCACCGCTAAGCTAAAGGTGGCTAATGTTGGGCTATAAAGGAACTACAGCACGGTCACATGACCTCACGTCACCACTGCTAAGCTAAAGGTGGCTAATGTTGGGCTATAAAGGAACTACAGCACGGTCACATGACCTCACGTCACCACTGCTAAGCTAAAGGTGGCTAATGTTGGGCTATAAAGGAACTACAGCACGGTCACATGACCTCACGTCACCACTGCTAAGCTAAAGGAGGCTAATGTTGGGCTATAAAGGAACTACAGCACGGTCACATGACTTCACGTCACCACCGCTAAGCTAAAGGAGGCTAATGTTGGGCTATAAAGGAACTACAGCACGGTCACATGACTCACGTCACCACTGCTAAGCTAAAGGTGGCTAATGTTGGGCTATAAAGGAACTACAGCACGGTCACATGACTTCACGTCACCACTGCTAAGCTAAAGGTGGCTAATGTTGGGCTATAAAGGAACTACAGCACGGTCACATGACCTCACGTCACCACTGCTAAGCTAAAGGTGGCTAATGTTGGGCTATAAAGGAACTACAGCACGGTCACATGACTTCACGTCACCACCGCTAAGCTAAAGGAGGCTAATGTTGGGCTATAAAGGAACTACAGCACGGTCACATGACTTCACGTCACCACCGCTAAGCTAAAGGTGGCTAATGTTGGGCTATAAGGAACTACAGCACGGTCACATGACTCACGTCACCACGCTAAGCTAAAGGGGCTAATGTTGGGCTATAAGGAACTAAGCACGGTCACATGACTTCACGTCACCACCGCTAAGCTAAAGGTGGCTAATGTTGGGCTTAAGGAACTAAGCACGGTCACATGACTTCACTCACCACCGCTAAGCTAAAGGAGGCTAATGTTGGGCTATAAGGAACTAAGCACGGTCACATGACTTACGTCACCACCGCTAAGCTAAAGGAGGCTAATGTTGGGCTATAAAGGAACTACAGCACGGTCACATGACTTCACGTCACCACCGCTAAGCTAAAGGTGGCTAATGTTGGGCTATACAGGAACTATCAGAGATGTAATTAGTGGTCAGGAGGAGTCTCACCGTCCAGACGCAGGTACTTGAAGCCTCGGAAGGCGAAGTAGTCCTCCATGATGGTCATGAGCGTGGTCATCTGACAGAAGAGCAGTACCTTGTGGTTGGTGGCACACAGCTTGGGCAGGATTCGATCCAGCAGCTCAAATTTACCAGAGGCGCGGTACAGGTCGGGGCTGGGCGGGTAGAAATGAACAGAATGAGACAATATATTTCCACTTCCTGTGACCAAACATAAACCACATCAAGATGTACTCACCCGCTCACGACTCCTCCAGAGTAGCCGAGATGCTCAGAGAAAGACTCCTGTAACACAAATGAAAAAGCGGTCATATATTTACATTGATAGGAATGCCATATAAAGAGTGCCAGAATAAAACCATTTAAACAAACCACAGCTCATGCAGGTCTGTCTGGGTCGTTACATTTTTATTACGAGTGCTAATGCCGACTATAAATCAAGCGACATTTTAAGAGCCAGACAAAAGCCTCAGTTTCTAATCTTCTTGTGAGCTTTAGATATAATGTGTAGGTTACCTCGATGTGCTGGAACATGTAGGGGTGGTTGCAGATTTTCCTCAGCTGCATGATAGTGTTCATCAGGGTCTTCGTGCCACCTTTACCCTGAAGAAGGAAAAACAAAACGCCTTTTAGTCTCGGTTTTTTGGCTTTAAAGTTGTTAATATAATAATAATAATATTAATAATAAGTCTTCTCACCTTCTTGTCTTTTT
This sequence comes from Pseudochaenichthys georgianus, assembly GCF_902827115.2. Taxonomy (NCBI): domain Eukaryota; kingdom Metazoa; phylum Chordata; class Actinopteri; order Perciformes; family Channichthyidae; genus Pseudochaenichthys; species Pseudochaenichthys georgianus. The sequence continues at coordinate 34,616,658 of NC_047510.2, read as the reverse complement.
CCGAGCCGTCAGTGAGCAGCACTCCCTTGGCCTGCATGTGTCTGTAGAGAACTCTCTGCAGGGACGACATGTCGCACTTTATCACGTACTCCACCTGCAAGACAACAAGAGGGGGAGATTAGCAAAGACCACACATTATACAGAGCTGGGAAGTCGTGGAGTACAAATACTTTGTTACTGTATTAAGTACATGTTTCTGGTATCTTTACTCCACTACTTATTTTTCTGACCACTTTTTATTTTGACTTCTTACATGTTGAACTCAAATACCTGTACTTTCTACTTCTCACATGTTGAACCCAAATACCTGTACTTTCTACTTCTCTCATGTTGAACTCAAATACCTGTACTTTCTACTTCTTACACGTTGAACACAAATACCTGTACTTTCTACTTCTCACATGTTGAACTCAAATACCTGTACTTTCTACTTCTCACATGTTGAACTCAAATACCTGTACTTTCTACTTCTTACATGTTGAACTCAAATACCTGTACTTTCTACTTCTTACATGTTGAACTCAAATACCTGTACTTTCTACTTCTCACATGTTTAACTCAAATACCTGTACTTTCTACTTCTTACATGTTGAACTCAAATACCTGTACTTTCTACTTCTTACATGTTGAACTCAAATACCTGTACTTTCTACTTCTTACATGTTGAACACAAATACCTGTACTTTCTACTTCTCACATGTTGAACTCAAATACCTGTACTTTCTACTTCTTACATGTTGAACTCAAATACCTGTACTTTCTACTTCTCACATGTTGAACTCAAATACCTGTACTTTCTACTTCTTACATGTTGAACTCTAATACCTGTACTTTCTACTTCTCACATGTTGAACTCAAATACCTGTACTTTCTACTTCTTACATGTTGAACACAAATACCTGTACTTTCTACTTCTCACATGTTGAACTCAAATACCTGTACTTTCTACTTCTTACATGTTGAACTCAAATACCTGTACTTTCTACTTCTTACATGTTGAACTCAAATACCTGTACTTTCTACTTCTTACATGTTGAACACAAATACCTGTACTTTCTACTTCTCACATGTTGAACCCAAATACCTGTACTTTCTACTTCTTACATGTTGAACTCAAATACCTGTACTTTCTACTTCTTACATGTTGAACCCAAATACCTGTACTTTCTACTTCTTACATGTTGAACTCAAATACCTGTACTTTCTACTTCTTACATGTTGAACACAAATACCTGTACTTTCTACTTCTCACATGTTGAACTCAAATACCTGTACTTTCTACTTCTTACATGTTGAACCCAAATACCTGTACTTTCTACTTCTCACATGTTGAACTCAAATACCTGTACTTTCTACTTCTTACATGTTGAACTCAAATACCTGTACTTTCTACTTCTTACATGTTGAACACAAATACCTGTACTTTCTACTTCTCACATGTTGAACCCAAATACCTGTACTTTCTACTTCTTACATGTTGAACCCAAATACCTGTACTTTCTACTTCTCACATGTTGAACCAAAATACCTGTACTTTCTACTTCTTACATGTTGAACTCAAATACCTGTACTTTCTACTTCTTACATGTTGAACTCAAATACCTGTACTTTCTACTTCTTACATGTTGAACTCAAATACCTGTACTTTCTACTTCTTACATGTTGAACCCAAATACCTGTACTTTCTACTTCTCACATGTTGAACTCAAATACCTGTACTTTCTACTTCTCACATGTTGAACTCAAATACCTGTACTTTCTACTTCTTACATGTTGAACTCAAATACCTGTACTTTCTACTTCTTAAATGTTGAACCTAAATACCTGTACTTTCTACTTCTTTCATGTTGAACACAAATACCTGTACTTTCTACTTCTCACATGTTGAACCCAAATACCTGTACTTTCTACTTCTCACATGTTGAACCAAAATACCTGTACTTTCTACTTCTTACATGTTGAACCCAAATACCTGTACTTTCTACTTCTTACATGTTGAACCCAAATACCTGTACTTTCTATGGGTACTTTTTACTGAAGTACACTTCAAAGCCCTCTTTACTTTCGCTTGAGTAAAGTTTAGTCATTTAAGTATTTTCAAACACGAGTATCTGTACTTCTACTCGAGTAAAGGATGTGTACTTTTGCCATCTCTGTTCTTATATTGTCAATATATGAACAAGAACGTTGGGATCTGGAGCGTTAATGTTCGTGCGGGAGTGAAATCATGACGACGGAATGTTACCTTCTCCGGCAGCTGAGCCTCGACCTCTTTCTTGAGTCGGCGCAGCAGGAAGGGCCGGAGCACTTTGTGTAAACGCCTGATGATGAGGATGGTCTCTTCTTCATTCAGGTCCACCTTCGGGGGAAAGAGAAGCGAGGATGAGGAGGGAGAATTCAAACCTCAAACCGTGTACACATTTTTGAACGACAACTAGAAGAGTACTTATTAAAATTAGCTTTTGAATAGAAATAACCCCCTTCTATTGATTTTTTTTTTTTTTAAAAAGGCGTTTAATTTTCTTGCCTCTATCTGACTTGTATTGAATGTTGTCTCAGTTTCTGTTTGTGTTGTTGTTGTGTGTTATTTGCCACATCGTTAAAGCTCTTTAAGCGGCATCCTGTGTATAAAAAGCGCTATACGAACAAAGAAACATTATGAAAAATCTGCAGCTAATTGTTACGTGGAGGTCTATTTAAAAATATTACCCGGTATGTTTATGCATTAATTCTCATGACCTCCATTTCCCTGTTCCCTACCCCACGTCTCAGAATCAGGTTATCACCAGCTAGGTTGACACGTACGAGGAATTTGACTTGATGTCGTGGTGCAAAAATTAAAAACACAGATAGAACTATTTTAAGAAAACTATAATAACATTAAAAAACATAGTAAAATATCGCAGTATTTACATAGAGATAACCTTCTCTATGAGGCTCCAGATATTGTGTACATTAAGCGTCCCCTATCATTCTGTTTTTCATCAATATATCACAGGTCTCAGATATATACAGAGCCTGTCTCTGATTGGCTGAAACACCAAAGAGATCATTGCAGCATTACCCATAATCCCGTCTGTTTCAGCCCGGTTTCCAAAGTGCTGATTCTCTGTCTGTTACTTTAGATGAAAATAAGGAGGGGACATGAAGAAGAGGGGACACATGTTGATGTAGAAGAGACAGACATGTAGAAGAGGGGACACATGTTGATGTAGAAGAGACATGAAGAAGAGGGGACACATGTTGATGAAGAAGAGACATGAAGAAGAGGGGACACATGTTGATGTAGAAGAGACATGAAGAAGAGGGGACACATGTTGATGTAGAAGAGACATGAGGAAGAGGGGACACATGTTGATGTAGAAGAGACATGGAGAAGAGGGGACACATGTTGATGTAGAAGAGACATGGAGAAGAGGGGACACATGTTGATGTAGGAGAGACATGAAGAAGAGGGGACACATGTTGATGTAGAAGAGACACGGAGAAGAGGGGACATATGGTGATGTAGAAGAGACATGTTGATGTAGAAGAGACATGAAGAAGAGGGGACACATGTTGACGTAGAAGAGACACGGAGAAGTGGATGTTGCGCAATAGGCGAGTGGACCCACCTTCTCCCCGGTCATGGCGAAGGGGGCGTTGAACCACTGCTCGAAGGTGGTGCAGCTCTTGAAGATGGTGGGCAGCAGGAAGTTGAGCAGCGCCCAGAGCTCGGGCAGCTTGTTCTGCAGCGGGGTGCCGGTGAGCAGCAGGCGGCGGGGCGCCAGGTAGTGCGTGTTCAGGACCTGAGTCAGCTTACAGTGGTGGTTCTTCATCCGGTGGCCCTCGTCCACAATCATGTACTTCCAGCGGAGCTACATTTTGTAATTGTGGTTTTAATGAGTGGGGTGCCAGCCAGAAACAAGTCTGACAAATATTTCTAGTCCTTTCAATTTTTATTGTACAATGCCATGTCTTTGTTTTGCTGCTGCAACGCAAACAATACCCACATTTGGATCAATAGAGTACTATCTTAAACAATACATAAAAGACTGAAGCATGAATGACCATCTGACTCTGAAGGATGCTTCCTTACCTTAGCGAGCACCTGCTTGTCTTTGATGATGTACTCGTAGGTGGTGAGCAGCACGTTGAACTTGCCGCTGCGCAGGATGGGAAGGAACGCCCGGCGAGCAACGGGAGAGCCCTGCGGAAGAACAGCAATTATTTTAATTCATGTTCAACCACCCACACACACTATTTTACACTAATATAAGTGTAAGAATAAATAGGTTCCAATTTTAGTAAAATAAAACGTTAAAAAAGTAATAATGAAAGAAATTCTACTGGAGTTTGTATTTTTTTATAAATATCGTTAAAACTAAATTATATTGCCGAAAATATATTGTTTAGTTCTCTCTACTTGTTCATAGAGGATCATTTCACATTAAAAACAATTAGAAAAAAGTTAAAGGTCACCTATCATGCTATTTTTAGGCAATAGCACAGGTCTCAGATATATAAAAATATATAAAAACATGTCTATGAAGTGTTTTGCTCAAAATACCAAACAGATCATTCTAGCCATGCCTCATATCCCTCTGTTTCACTTCCTGTTTCTAAAGTGCTGATTTGGGGATAAAGCTTTAAAGAGGAGGGGTCTGAGCTCATGCGGGACCCGGCAGCTACCGTCTAAACTAAATGCTGCCGTGATGAAACGCCATATCATGGATTATCAAGGCTCTGAAACAGTCTGGAGCTCAAAGGCTTTCTCTCTTGCCGGTTACACCACAAGGTGAGTTCCTTTCTACTTCCTGCTTCTTCACACACATGCTCTCCAGCACAGGTTAGCTCTGAGTGTTAGCGATGCTAATGTAAACACCGACCATATTACGTCCAGAACAGTCGGGCATTGTTTCTGATAGCAACGTTTCTGATTGGGCCGTAGGTCCACATTTCAGATATTACGTCGTATCGGACGCAAATCTGGATCAGCTCCGTTGTTCCCCGTTTTTAGAGATTTGGGTACGGAGGAAAAGAGAGAGGGTTTTATTTTCTGACGCTGCGTGAGTTCCCCGACACACCGGGGACACATGGTGATGTAGAGAAGACATCAACAAGTGCATTTTGATGATAGGTCCCCTTTAAGTAACATGTGATGGGAGCAAAAAGACAGCCTGAAACAGCTTCAGGTTTTCCATCCATTGAAACTATTTCCCTCATTTATTAATCGTCCCTTTTCCTAGTTTTGCGTGATAATGCTTCGATAAAGCACCACATGACAAAAAGTGACTGACAACAATACAGAAGTCGTTTTCCCTCACCTTGTAGGACACTTTCACGACAGACGGGGCCCACTTATCAAACTCGTAGACCCAGTTCGATAAAGTTCTGAAACAAAAGACACGACAGAAACGTGAGAATTTCACATTTCATTTTGCACACGTGGCGCCGCGGGGAGGCGAGGAGTCTTACGAGAGAGGGACGATGATGAGGAAGGGCCCGTTGAGGCGCTTGTTCTCCATGAGGTAAGTGATGAGGCCGATGGTCTGGATGGTTTTCCCCAAACCCATCTCGTCGGCGAGGATACCGTTCAAGTTGTTGTTGTAGAGAGACACCAGCCACTCCAAGCCTTTAACCTGAGCGGAGAGGAGTCACAGTCAGATACATCAACGCCAAACACTACCGTCTGACTCCATCATCATCATCATCATCATCATCATCATCATCATCATCATGGCAGTTACAGGGAGTAGTCAACATTCGCAATAAGCGAACAGTATACATTGAAACCCTCCCCGTCTCATTTTATGTAGTTCTTTACATCAACGCTTTTTGCACTACTTTTTATTTTGTATTTTATTATATACGTTGTTGGAGGAGCTCAGGTCAGAAGAACTGCGTTCCCATTTCTACACTCTAGCTTCGTGACGATAAAACCTTTGAATCTTATAAAATGTTTCGTAACAGAGGCATCGTTGACTTAGTGAGGGGCGACCCGGCAGGTGTAATACCAGTCAGACGAACGTAGGGCTGCTCAATTCATCGTATTTTAAATCGCTGTGAAGAAGAAGCCTTCATCCCAGCTGGCATAGGGGCATGGGGTAAAAGGCACACATTAATAACCTAGCTGGACATTGATAAAATAAAACGTATTCGTTCAAAACAGATTTAGTGGAAGTCTTTTTACAAGTACCCTGCTTACCCTCTCCTTCAAGGTTGTGAAGGACAAACAGAGCCACAGGAAGAAGCAGCCTTAAGTAGAGGCTCGATCAGTGCTGTGCTCAATTGGAGCATACCATGTAGTGCATGGGCGCGGGTGGCACTTTTCTTGCGAGTGTAAACATGTTATTGTTTGGGGCTTCTGTGGTCAGAAAGAGATCATATGTTGACATATTTTGATTTGTTGTGTTTGGGTAATTTGTCTTGCATTGTGAATGTGTTTGTAGATTAGAATGACATTAGTTAGGGTATACATAGTGGATTGTCCTAGGGGGAGGGGCTTAACATGTATACAACCCTGGCCACAAGTGTTTTGGGGAGCTGACTGTGGCGGTAGAGCAGAGAGGGATCAGTTATATGTCCTGGACCTGGATGTATGAGGTTTTTGTTTTCTTCCTGTACAATCCTGGTTACTTTGTGTTTTTTCAGCTGTCAAGAAAAGCACCTAAGGATACATTTTTGGTGACTCTAGCCATCTTATTTAATTCCTAGTTTTCTCATCGAACCTTTTTGTAACAATCGCGATTATGGCTTACGAAAATAACGCAATCGAAATAAACTTTTTTTTTTTTTTGAAATACTTTTTTTTTTTTCAGTTGAATTAAACTTAAAGTTCACGGTAATCAACTGTTAAAAACAAACTGTTCACATTTTATTTCTCAAATACATGGATGTTTTCAAAGTCAATGAATAATCGCATTTAATAATCGCAATTACAATTACTGACCCAAATAATCGAGACTATGATTTTTGCCATAATCGAGCAGCCGAACGAGAACATTACAATATTTTGGCAAATAGACCAAGCAGCCTTTTTCTCTTGGTGACAGAACTGGCTATCAGCTCAAGTCTATGAAATGTGGCCGTTTCTGGCGAATAAAGGAAACCCAATCCGACCGTAGCTCAGTAAGATTGTTCCATTCTTATTTAAAGCAGTCTTTTGTATCTTACTCGTCAAATTAGACACTGTCCAGATTTATTTCTCTGTCCCCTCTGCAAAACAATCTATTGGCAGAAGAGCGTTGATGTTTAAAGCCCCAACATTGTAAAGCATCCTTGGGTTTCGTGAAAGGCGCTATATACATTTAAATTATTATTATTATTAACAGACTGCTATTAGATCCACTGCATCATTGGGTATGCTTAAGAATTATCATCTCACACTACCGTCTATCAAATTGTATGTATTACTTAATTGTACTTAACAGACGGTACGTGGTTTGTCCTTGTTTGTTTTCTGTTATTTCGTTCATGTATGTCTGTGAGACGTTGCTTTTGTCGAGTCACCCTTGAACAGCGAGACGGTGCATCTCCAGGGCTTCATCCTAATAAATAAAAGTCTATATTCTCTTCAGGCCGTGTACCTGGTATTGCTTGAGCAGCCCGTTGATGAGCAGCGATGACTGTTTGTCCACCCTCTCCGTGACGGCGTGAGCCACAGCGTAATAAGACTGCAGGCCGCGTTCAAAGCTGGCGGCCGTGCCGTACTCGTCATCCACATCCTGCTTGGCGTGTCTGGAGGAGGACGAAAGACAGGACAACATATAATGAGATATTGACAAACAATGGGAAAGCAATAGCCAACATATTATTAGAGTTATAGAGTGCTGCAGGAATCGGTCCTCAAACACAGAAAGATTAGCACTTTCTGTTTTCTCGTCACAAAGGCAACATATTTGTGAATTTGTTAGCCTGAGAATAAGGTCTGCGGTTACAACAAGCTGAAGAGATTTTAACGTTTTGTTCTACGACATAAAATAAAAAAATGGTGGTCGCTAACAAGTGTCTAAATGAGACGACTAAACGTCATCACGTCCAACATTAGCCGCCTTTAGCTTAGCGGTGGTCACGTGAAGTCATGTGACCGTGCTGTAGTTCCTTTATAGCCCAGCATTAGCCACCTTTAGCTTAGCGGTGGTGACGTGAAGTCATGTGACCGTGCTGTAGTTCCTTTATAGCCCAACATTAGCCACCTTTAGCTTAGCGGTGGTGACGTGAAGTCATGTGACCGAGCTGTAGTTCCTTTATAGCCCAACATTAGCCACCTTAGCTTAGCGGTGGTAACGAGAAGTCATGTGACCGTGCTGTAGTTCCTTTATAGCCTAACATTAGCCGCCTTTAGCTTAGCGGTGGTGACGGGAAGTCATGTGACCGTGCTGTAGTTCCTTTATAGCCCAACATTAGCCACCTTTAGCTTAGCGGTGGTGACGTGAAGTCATGTGACCGTGCTGTAGTTCCTTTATAGCCCAACATTAGCCTCCTTTAGCTTAGCGGTGGTGACGTGAAGTCATGTGACCGAGCTGTAGTTCCTTTATAGCCCAACATTAGCCACCATTAGCTTAGCGGTGGTAACGAGAAGTCATGTGACCGTGCTGTAGTTCCTTTATAGCCCAACATTAGCCACCTTTAGCTTAGCGGTGGTGACGTGAAGTCATGTGACCGTGCTGTAGTTTCTTTATAGCCCAACATTAGCCACCTTTAGCTTAGCGGTGGTGATGTGAAGTCATGTGACCGTGCTGTAGTTCCTTTATAGCCCAACATTAGCCTCCTTTAGCTTAGCGGTGGTGACGTGAAGTCATGTGACCGTGCTGTAGTTCCTTTATAGCCCAGCATTAGCCACCTTTAGCTTAGCGGTGGTGACGTGAAGTCATGTGACCGTGCTGTAGTTCCTTTATAGCCCAACATTAGCCACCTTTAGCTTAGCGGTGGTGACGTGAAGTCATGTGACCAAGCTGTAGTTCCTTTATAGCCCAACATTAGCCACCATTAGCTTAGCGGTGGTAACGAGAAGTCATGTGACCGTGCTGTAGTTCCTTTATAGCCTAACATTAGCCGCCTTTAGCTTAGCGGTGGTGACGGGAAGTCATGTGACCGTGCTGTAGTTCCTTTATAGCCCAACATTAGCCACCTTTAGCTTAGCGGTGGTGACGTGAAGTCATGTGACCGTGCTGTAGTTCCTTTATAGCCCAACATTAGCCTCCTTTAGCTTAGCGGTGGTGACGTGAAGTCATGTGACCGAGCTGTAGTTCCTTTATAGCCCAACATTAGCCACCATTAGCTTAGCGGTGGTAACGAGAAGTCATGTGACCGTGCTGTAGTTCCTTTATAGCCCAACATTAGCCACCATTAGCTTAGCGGTGGTAACGAGAAGTCATGTGACCGTGCTGTAGTTCCTTTATAGCCCAACATTAGCCACCTTTAGCTTAGCGGTGGTGACGGGAAGTCATGTGACCGTGCTGTAGTTCCATTAAAGCCCAACGTTAGCTTTTTACTTCAGAAATCATAAAGTGGTGTTAATATGTGGAGATCATCCTGCTGAACACAACATTTATGAATCACAATCGTTTGTTTGACAGATTATATCCTGCAAAAACCCCAAAATCCCATTAGCTTTTTGTGGAGAGAACCAAGGAGATGCTAACTTCTGGATCGGCCTACAAAGGTACATCTCCAATGCACCACTCTATGACAGGGGGATCTATTAACACCAAAATCTTACTCGATGATGTGCAGGACGTCCGTTTCATTGACTTCATCACTGTCGGGGTGGGGGATCTTCTTCGTCTCTACAGGTGGCACTACCACTACTGGAGCGACGACGACTACTGGAATCGCAGAGGTGTGAGGCTGCTCCTCTTCTTCTCCCTGAGATGGAAATAAAGGGAGATCAGGAAACTGTGTGCAGGAAATGACAGGTGGGCATTTGGTTTTTTAACGTAGAGATCAACGTGTCCCATACCTCGTCTTCGTACTCGTCTTCTGAGCCGCTCTCTTCACTGTCTGAACGCGGCGCAACTTCGTATCTGCAACACAAGGAACACATTTTTTAGACAAAGTGAAAATAGCTAATTACTTGATGTACCGTACTTCCCGGACTATAAGCCGCGACTTTTTCCCCCCCCATTTTCTTTGTCCAGCTAACGGCCACTAGGGAACCTCCTAAATCTATGGATTTTACAGGTAACATTAACCACCTTTAACTCTATGGGCTCTATGACCGGTCCGCGCCCGCCACCTCTAAGGGGCGGGAAAAGCTGGAGGCCGGAAAAGAGTGAGACAGGTAGCGCGCCAAAGTAAAAGTGGAACCGAGAGACAGAACGAGAGCAAGACAGACGGACAATTTAGCTGCTACGGCTTATATGCAGGTGCGCTTCATAGTCCGAAAAGTACGGTAGTTACTTTATTAGTTGCGTCTGAATTGTACTTGATCAGTGGCGACTGGTCATTAGGGGCAGGCACAGCCCCACCTAGTGTCAGCAGAAAAACACCACTGCACTTGAGTAATAATTTAATTTATAAGCGCACTTTTCATGTGAACAAAACTGAAAGTGCTACAGAGTGAAAGGGTTGAAACAAAACAACAACAAAAAGATATATATATGATAAAGTAAACAACAGAATAAAAACAGTGACGTTTAGGCCACACACACACACACACACACACACACACAATTTTAAAGATCTAGTAAAAGGCTATTCTAAAAAGATGCATTTTTAGGCCTTTTTTTAAAAGTGTCCTCAGAGTAGAAATATAAAGTACCATAAAATATCTCAAAATATACAGTAAGCACAGTTCTTGAGTAAATGTACTAGGGCTGAGCGATATACCGTGTCATGGCGATAACCGCGATATTCACACCGCAGGGACGTGCGGTTTTATTCATTTTTTTAAAATGCTAACGCACTTTAGCACAGAATTCAAAATAAAGATACCCTTATTACTTATCGAAACTGCACATACAATATATCCGATTAAAGCTGAGACTCCACAGATTATTTATGTATAGTATCTGAGCGATCCGATCTCGCGACAGGGGAAGCAAACACAGACATCACAACACGTACCTTTTTACGTAGCTTCTAGGGAGATGTCTCACCGTAGCTGTCAATCTGATCAAAAGACGTGTTCAATGGCATTAAAACGAGAAACAACGCGGCTGAATCGGTTGATCCGTAGGTTGATAATGTATCTGTGGCTTTGAAGCAATTGTTTATAATCCATAATTCCATTTTAATGTAAAAATCGGAGCACAAAAGTTAGCTGCTAATGGTAGCCACCAGAGTGTATGCAGCTTCCGGTTTTGGCTACGCGTCACTCTCACTCCTTATTTGGTAGTGTGTGTGTGTGTGTGTGTGTGTGTGTTAGACTGCCGCATAGCCAAGACCGGAAGCAGCAGCCACTCTGGTGGCTACCATTAGCAGCTAACTTTTGCTCTGCGATATTTACATAAAAATGGAATTATGGATTATAAATTAAATCATTTTAAAGACGTTAAAAACCTATGGATTAACCGATTCAGCCGCGTCTTTTCTCGTTTTAATGCCATTGAACACGTCTTTTGATCCGATTGACAGCTACGGTGAGACGATCTCCCTAGAAGCTCCGTAAAGGTACGTGTTGTGATGTCTGTATTTGCTTCCCCTGTCCGAGTCCGGATCACTCAGTGATGAAACTATATCCCTGCATGATCTGTGGAACCTCAGCTTTAATCGGATATCTTCTAAGTGCAGCTACGATGAGTAATCAGGGTACTTTTATCTTGAGTTCTGTGCCAAAGTCCATTAGCATTTTTCGTTCAGGGGTCAGTTAGATGCTTCTTATGAGACTTGTGTTTTGTTTTGGTAAACATGGTTTGTATCGTCAGTTAGCTGAGATTATTCCCGTTAATCTGGTATAACACATTAATAGGTTCTTAAATATTAAGATCCCCTGAGACACAGTGTCGTGAAAAAAAAAAGTAAAGTACCCGTCGGGACCTTGGGGCTTAACAGGTTAAAAAAAAAACGCAATATATATCGCAGGGGAACAAAAAACCGCAGTGTCAGTTTTTTCAATATCGTGCAGCCCTACCATGCACCACATGTTTCATTACATCCCACTATGGCTATTACATGAGCACCATGGTGCACTGACCCTGGGTTCATCTCCAGCCAGGTCTCCAGCTGCCCGGACTTCGGAGCCTCCATGCCCGCCAGGATCTTCCCGCTGTCGGTGTGGATGACCTTCACCGGCAGGTCGCTCATCTGACTCGTCTCATCCAGCGGCTGCGAGAGGAAGAAGATAAAGCACACGAACAATCCACATCGGGTTCAATGTTGTTTTGAGAAACGCCCTCTGGAGGCGAACACCGGGACTTTAGGCTTTGGAGACCATTTACTTTCACAACAACCTATACAACACTATATGGAAAGGGAATGGGGCCTCTTTAAAATGACTTTACCCAAGACTTTATTGACCAAGAAAGGTCTAAAATTCATTTATCATCTTACTTAAAGGTCTCCTATCATGCAAAATGCACTTGTTGATGTCTTCTCTACATCAACATGTGTCCCCGGTGTGTCGGAACTCACGCAGCGTCAGGAAATAAAACCCTCTCTCTTTTCCTCCGTACCCAAATCTCTAAAAACGGGGAACAACGGAGCTGATCCAGATTTGCGTCCGATACGACGTAACATCTGAAATGTGGACCCACGGCCCAATCAGAAACGTTGCTATCAGAAACAATGCCCGACTGCTTTGGACGTAATATGGTCGGTGTTGACATTAGCATCGCTAGCACTCAGAGCTAACCTGTGCTGGAGAGCATGTGTGTGAAGAAGCAGGAAGTAGTGTTTCATCACGGCAGCATTTAGTTTAGACGGTAGCTGCCGGGTCCCGCATGAGCTCAGACCCATACTTTTTTATTTTTTAAAGCTTTATCCCCATAATCAGCACTTTTGAAACAGGAAGTGAAATAGAGGGATATGAGGCATGGCTAGAATGGGTGATCTGTTCATAGACATGTTTTATATGTCTGAGACCTGTGCTGTTGCCTAAACATAGCATGATAGGTGACCTTTAATTAAACTAAAACAATCTTAACTTACTAAAAAGTAGCAAGGACATTTAAAATGATAACATAACAAAATGACGTAATAACCCCATTCCAGACTCACCTCTCCATCTGGTCCCAGCCCTCCTCCCTCTGTCGGCTCTGGCTTCTGAAAACATGAGGAAAACAAGCTGTAAGTCCACGTGCGATTCAGACTGCTGGAGAAGCGCCTCACACAGTCTCCTAAATCGTACCTTCTTTTTCTTCTTCTTCTTCTTCTTCTCTTTGAGCGCCTGCACGGCCTTGTGAGCGCGCACCAGGTCCGTGAGGTTGGCCACGTACTCGTCCGTCTGCTGCAGCAGGTAGGCCAGCCGCTTGTCCTTCTTCTGATCGATCAGCTTACGGTACCCCTCCTCATCCTCAGCCTGACGAAGAGCCACAGAGAGGGGTTCAGTGTTAGAAGAGGAAAGCATCAGAGGATTGTTTCCCCCGAATAACCTGTCCCTATCGTTTGTGTCCACTTTAATTGTCTTCTCCACGATGGTATGTTTGTATCATGTTCTGTTGCTTTGACCTCTCGGAATATTTAACAAATTGTACGGTGTCCTTGGCCGCCAGCACTTAGTTCCCCCATGGAACTGAGAACAGATCACGTTCACCCCGGAATAAGATCCCTGAGGGAAGATTAGGCAAATGAAGCCGCTGACGTCACTTCTTCTTCTTCTGCTTTGGGTTTACTGGCAGGCCGCAAACAACTTCACGGCGCATACTGCCACCCGGAGTCCCCGGCCGGAAGTCCCCGGAGTTGGGGACTGGCTTCAGTAGAAGCTGCTGGGACTCCCAGCAGCTTCTACTGAAGCCTTCCGAGAAAGGCCTTCCGAGTAAAGGCCTCTCTAGCAGGCACTAAAAAGGGGGGAAAGTTCTCATGAACCAAGTTCTCTTTTTGGTGTGAACGCAAACTCCCAGGAACTCTGGGAACTAAACGGGAAAAGTACTCTGGTGTGAACGCGCCTCTTGGGTGTCAGCCTTTAAAATAGAGCTCTAAAACTGTTTTGTATTTAAGTTTACCTTATTATTATATTAGTTTATTCAACAGTGCACGTTAAGCGACATTGCTGTAAATGTGGCAGAGTTCACGAGGAGGCTGTTTCTCTTCTGTAGTTAATAGACGTTTAAGATTCATTGTAAAAACTAATATTTTAAAATATAAAAAGTTAATGTCCTCAGTGGATAGTGCGCAGGGGGGTAGCAAGTTCAAACCCCACTGCAGTCAGCATGTCCCGGTCACTTCACCCCACATTGCTCCAGTGGGTAATGTCCACAGTACTGAATGTGTGCACGTTGCTTTGGGGACACGCAATGAAATAAAATCATAAAAAAATGAAACATAAAAGGCTCACAAAACAGGATAACTATTTAAGAAAAGATAATAGGAAAAGTGCAGTGACTTCTAAGTGCTTATTAAGTATCTTCTAAATAAACTGTATTTATTACGTAATTAACAGTTGCATTAATAAGCAGTGCTCTAAATGAGAGGCTTGTATCCATTTGCAGATTCTACAAAGTCGCCCTAAAAACAAGCCGGGGGTTTTCTAGAAAGACACGGCATTAGGCGTGGCGCTGATTATGTCAAGAACATGCCGCCTGTATACAAGATGTCGCCGCGGACGTAAACAACAACGAGCTGCGTAGAGACAAAGCCGCCTGACGCTCGACTTGACACCAATTTCATATTTCCGGAGTGATTTTACAGTCTGTGGCAAACACGGGTTAACATTTCACGGGGAAAATCGGCATCTTTGTATGAAGGCCTAGCGCCCCCGTTTCCCTGGCTACACCCGGCAAGCGAGAATATTTAAAAAACAACAAGATAATCAAATTTTTTAAAAACACGCAGAGAGGCTAACAACAGGCTTTGGAGCTCCACGCGAGTGCAGCTTTAACAGAGAACGCCGATCGACAGGAAGGCGGGATAATGCCTCTCCCTCCCTCTCCCGCCATTAGCTCCGAGTCTCACCATGAGCCTCCTCATCCTCTCCTTCTCGATGCGCTCGTTCTCCTTCTTCTGCTCGCGCTCCGTGTTGGCGTGGTACGTGGCCACGGCCTTCGTTGCCTTCTGGATCTTGGCTGTGATGGAGCGGTGGTACTCCTTGAAGTCCTTGGCGTGCTGCAGGATGCTGTTGAGGTATTCCTGACGACGGCAAAAACAAAGATAAACATCTTTAAGGTTCTAGAATATCTGAAAGTCATTCTATCACGACGTGCTTTAGTGGCACGACTGGCAGGTGAGCGATACCGCCAAAGCGTTAATTTGTTATTTTGTATTGATTGTTGTGTTTTATCTCAATGTGTGTGTCGATTGTATACATATTATATATTTAGGTTATTGTATTTGGGATTGTTGGAAACGTTATTTCGATCTCTCCGTCTGTAAATAAACATGGAGAAGCAGCGTTCAGTTATTATGCTCCAAACATCTGGAACAAACTCCCAGAAACCTGCAGGTCCGCTGCAACTCTGACTACTTTCAAATCCAGGCTGAAGACTTTTCTTTTTGTCGCTGCTTTTAATTGAACTATTCACATCTTAAACTGCACTGTACCTTTTATTATCTTTACTTTTTAATGCCATTTTCTTAATGTCTTTCCTTTTCGTAAAGCACTTTGAGTTGCCTTGTTGAGTCCCCCCGTAGGTAAAGTCTTTATTGGGGTTAAAGTCCTCGATGTGACGTTTTGGTTTCAAGGCCCTGGTTCGCGGAGGATACCAAAAAAGTCCTAGAAAAGACAACTTAAACGTAACTAATGTGCATTTAAAGAAAAAAGGAATAGTTTTGGCGAAAACTAAAAAGGTACCATGGGGTACAGGAATTAGTTTTGGTTTCAAGACCCTGGTTCACGGAGGATACCAAAAAAGTCCTAGAAAGACAAAGTAAACTTAAAGGTAGGTAAGAATGGAGAAACCGGCTCGAGGGCGCTAGAATTTGAAAATACACAACCGGAGAAAATCTGCCACTTCCTCACAGAGCCCCTCCTCCAACACACACGCACGCACGCGCACATGACCAATGAGGGCACGAGAGAAGTCTGTGCCCCGATGGAAGGCTGACAGGCAGGTAGGCCACCCAGTTACTTTAGCCGGCTCAGATGATTGGTCGTGCTTTTTACAGCGCCACGGCTTCCACTGATGAAGTTTTTTTTAATGTATTTATTGTCAAAGCACTTCAGATATTCATTGCTATCGGGATGTTAAGAGCATTCCATGGAATATAACAACAAGTGTGTCTGAAGTGAATTATTTACCCCGCCTTTAAAGGTGGGGTAGGTAAGTTTCAGAAACCGGCTCGAGATACACTTTTTGTTATATTCCATGGAATGCTCTTAACATCCCGATAGCAATGAATATCTGAAGTGCTTTGACAAAACATCCATACAAAAATGTCATCTGTAGAAGCCGTAATACTGTAAAAAGTACAACCAATCCGATTGGATGGCCTACCTGCCTGTCAGCCTTCCATCGGGGCACAAACTTCTCTCGTGCCCTCATTGGTCATGTGCGCGTTCGTGTGTGTTGGAGGAGGGGCTCTGTGAGGAAGGGGCAGATTTTCTCCAGTTGTGTATTTTCAAATTCTAGCAATCTCGAGCCGGTTTCTCAAACTTACCTACCCACCTTTAAGTGTGTGCATTTAAAAATAAAAAAGAGGAATAGTTTCGGCGAAAACTAAAAAAGGTACCATGGGGTCAGATTGTGATTTTCCAAAGGGGGGTTCGTTCAGATGTGTGTAGCTCACACCGTCACTGTGACTCATGTATCATTGATTTTAAATAAGTATTTCTAGATATCATTTCATAATATGTTTCTTAAATGCTCTTGATGTCTTTCATTTTTGTAAAGCACTTTGAATTGCCTTGTGTTGAAATGTGCTGTATAAATAAACTTGCCTAGCAACCACACTTGACAACCATTGACATTAAAGTTAACTTTGAAAATACAATTCAATAAAGAAACAAATTTACAACAAGTATCACAAAACCTCGAGTATCAAATGCAAAAACAAACAAAGACGCGTGAAGTAGAGGAGTCATCAGCTGCACGAACAGCTGTTATGTGTTGTTGTCTCTTCGGCTCGTCTCCCTCACAGTCGAGTGTTTCGTTTCGTACCTGGTGTTTCTGCCGGCGCTTGCGCTCCTGTTCGATCTTCTGCTGCTTCTCCAGCTTCTCGGTGATGCGCGCTTCACGCAGAGACTGCCGCTTGCTGCGCTTGTAGGCTTTGGCGTTCAGAGCGGTTTCCAGCGCCGTGTCCCGACGCATGCAGACCACCACCTCCTGGCGCAGCTGCAGGACAACAACACCAGGGTCAGGGGGGATACTCATTCCACGGGAAATATACATATTTTAACGATTTTAAAATGACATTTAAAACAATGAATAATAAATTTAAAAAATTGAACCATCAGAAGTTAAAGTAATAATAAAATAAACAAAATGGAATAAAAAATGAACACAAAGAAGTTAAAGTAAGAAGGTGAAATAAAAAGTTTAAATAATTTATACAAACATATTGTTGGTTAAATAAAATAGGATCATAAATGTCACTTAAGACAAAATCAAATAAATAGTCATAAAAGTACATACAAGATTAAATATAAATATTTATACAGTCCACATTGTACTACAAAATACAACATGTATAAAATAACAATATATAAAGTGGTGTTTTAGTTTTAATTAGATATTTATGAAGTCAGGTGCAAAAAGGCGGCCATAATGAACCCTTTATTTATTCTACTAGGAACACAATGAGGGGTTAAATATAATCTATAATATATATATATAATATAATGTACTTGAGCGTTTCCTGAGTGTGTACCTGTCTCTGGAAGTTGAGCAGCCTCAGCGCCTTCAGCTCGATGGTGGCTTTGGTTCTCAGATCTCCGGCCAGAGAACCCGGAAGGTTCTCCAGCTCCTGGATCCGGTGAGCGATGCGAGCCTGAAGCCTGGAGAACACGGTAAAGGCATCAGCAACACACTCAGAGGTGTGGACGCAGTGGAGTACAAATACTTCGTTACTGCACTCACGTACATTTTTCTGGTATCAGTACTTTACTCCACTACTTATTTTTCTGACGACTTTTTACTGAAGTACACTTCAAAGCCTCTTTACTTTGACTCGAGTAAAGAAGTTTAGTCAGTACTTCTACTTTCACCAGAGTATTTTTAAACACGAGTATCTGTACTTCTACTTGAGTAAAGAAGTTTAGTCAGTACTTCTACCAGAGTATTTTTAAACACGAGTATCTGTACTTCTACTTCAGTGAAGGATGTGTGTACTTGTACCCTCTCTGATGCGCATTAAAGCTACTATACTCTTGTGTTTAGGACGCCCCCCACCTGTACTCCCTCTCCTGCAGGATCTCCACCGGGTCCAGCCCGCGGGGCTTCTGGATGGGAGTGATGCGGTTCTGCTTCTGGTGGAGCATCATGGGGGGCGGCTGGTTGGGCTGCCCGGGGCTGTGGGTCTGAAGGGGCATCACCGGGGAGGCCGCGGGGGGGACGCAGGGCGGGGCGGGGGAGGGTCTGCCGGTGGGCTGGGGGGGGATCAGCTTCTGGGGGGGGTTAGAGGGAGCGGCAGCATTCACCATCGGCCCTGGAGAGAGGAAGCAGAGGGTCAGACTGGCTGAAGGGGAACATGAACACGAAGCGCCCATTCTCCACCGAGGGTTGAGGCGCCGGTTTCTACTTCAGCGGCTGTGGCTCTAAATCGTATTGTTGGTAAGTCAGACTGGTTTCGGTGGCAAGGCTAACACCATCCAGTGTTGTAGTCAAGTCACCAATTCACGAGTCCAAGTCACCCTCGAGTCACCACTCTTCGAGTCCAAGTCCGAGTCACCAAGGGAGAGTCGTAGTCGAGTCCAAGTCCGAGTCACCAAGGGAGAGTCGTAGTCGAGTCCGAGTCCGAGTCATCATTACCTGTGTTCGAGTCAGAGTCCAATTCCGAGTCACTTAAGAAGAGTCCAAGTCAAGTCCGAGTCACTTAAGAAGAGTCCAAGTCAAGTCCGAGTCACTTAAGAAGAGTCCAAGTCAAGTCCGAGTCACAAGTCTTCATGTATTAATCTTCGTGGATATATGTTTTGAAATGTAGCTGCTCCTCTACATTGCTGTTATCCTGTCTATTGAACTGCTGTGAAGCGACTTTGGCTACAATTCTTGTAATAGGTGCTATACAAATATAAAGCTTATTTCTAATATTAATATTATATATAAATAAACTATATTTAAAATGAGTTACCTTTTAGAGAAGTGATTATATTTGTATGCCAATATTTTCCTATGGTAAAGTTTTCATTTTGCACTTTTATTTTGATAGTAATAAGATCGGGACTCTTATTTTGAAGGAACTTTTACGGGTTAAATCAGTTTACCGATAAAGATTTATCCCCAGAAAGCACATGGCTACTTAGCATGCAAAATGACGTCATTCTGCATGTTAAGTATCTGCTTTCGTTATCGACTGAATCTTTATTTATTGATTAGATCACGTTACTCTGATGATAGTGTTCAAGACAGCCTATATGTCTGAACTCGATCCTTAGAGTAATGTGTTACGGAGCCTTCTCTTCTATATTGTTTCCACATAACGAGCATTTTGCTCTTTTCCAATGTGGAAGCAGAATGTGTGAAAGCATACAGCACGATGCGGGGTGTGTCTGTAGACATCTCTAGACTGGAACAGCGGGGCCCAGTACGTGAACTCGCCATACAGGATAGAGGACATCAGACTCCAGAGAAAATGTGCTCGAGTCCGAGTCCAAGTCGGAGCGTCAATGTACGAGTCGAGTCCGAGTCATCGTGGGGGGGGGAATTCACGAGTCCGAGTCCAAGTCATCCTGTGCGAGAATTCACGAGTCCAAGTCCGAGTCGCGTCAATCAGTGCACGAGTCCGAGTCGAGTCACGAGTCCCGAAAATCGGCACTCAAGTCCGACTCGAGTCCGAGTCCAGGACTCGAGTACTCCATCTCTGGCACCATCCACACAGTAAGAGGGAAACTCCATCATTCAACTCTTTATTTTACAGGCTTTATTGCCAGACATTGTCAATTAAAACTGAAATATATGCATTTCTGGGTAAATATGACTCCGGGGAGGGGAAGCTAAAAGTGGGTGAGGAGTCATTAGGTACTTTGCATGGGAACTAGGTCTCTGGGTGTTTCTCAATCTCGAGGAAGGATGCTCCAGAGCCACTATTTCAAGCATACTATCGAGTGCCGCCGAAGGACTGTTCCAATGTCCAGCATACTTGGAATTCTACCGAGCCCGGCGTACTTCGTTTGGAGAAGTTTCGAGGCTGCACATGTGTAGACTCCGCGGTCTTAAAATCCCCACAATGCTTTGCGCACGGTCCAATTTCCCCAAATCTGTGGCGGAGAATGTAAGGCGGGACCTCTCACATGACGCACACCTGCACACTTGCTCGCCTGTTCCACTCTTTATTTTCCGAATGCCAGGAAGTATTCTTGCCTCTGAGGCAAGTGACTCGGAAGACATGTGCAACCAAGCAAGCATCCTTGATATTGAGAGACACCCTCTGTCTCCATCCCAGACTATCATGGTTGTTAATGTCTCACTGGAGCTGGAATAAGTCACGACGGCTTCTCTTGGCGGATAGGCAGAAAAGCAAACTGCTAGCTAAACTAGCCGCAGCTCAGAACTGGAAGGATGCTAGTCTTTTGTTGAAAGGTGTTATTAAGTGAGAATCAAAACCAAGTTCCTACCTTCAGGCCAGGATTTGGGGGGTCCGTTGGTGGGGGGGCCCTGCATACCGGGGGGAACGCCTGCGGGTCCAGGAGGCACCATGTTAGGACCCACCATGCCTAAAACAACAAAGTCATGTCTACAGTCCTTAGTAAAGATAAGACAGCTAATCGATAATGGCCGTCTCCAGCCACCAGGTGTCTCTGCTGAGCGATAACATTCTGCTTTCTTTGTTTCAATGTTGAGCCCTTATTAAAAACAGGTAAGTCCCTTTTGAATTGGCAACACACACACACGGTAGCTAATGGCAATGAATATACAGGTCTGGGTTGAAGGAAGGAATATCGTTCGGTACGGATACTTCAGAGATCCTAAATCCAAGCCTAACTATTACATTTCCCCAAAACATGTATTTAATCAGACATTGGTTTTAACGGTCTGTGTCAGATATATCCAGAGCCCGTCTCTGATTGGCTGAAACACCAAACAGATCATTGCAGTATTACCCATAATCCCCTCTGTTTCAGCCCTGTTTCCAAAGTGCTGATTCTCTCTATCATGTTGATGTAGAAGAGACATGAAGAAGAGGGGACACATGTTGATGTAGAGGAGACGTGAAGAAGAGAGGACACATGTTCATGTAGAGGAGACGTGAAGAAGAGGGGACACATGTTGATGTAGAAGAGACGTGAAGAAGAGGGGACACATGTTGATGTAGAGGAGACGTGAAGAAGAGAGGACACATGTTCATGTAGAGGAGACGTGAAGAAGAGGGGACACATGTTGATGTAGAAGAGACATGAAGAAGAGGGGACACATGTTGATGTAGAGGAGACGTGAAGAAGAGAGGACACATGTTCATGTAGAAGAGACGTGAAGAAGAGGGGACACATGTTGATGTAGAAGAGACATGGAGAAGAGGGGACACATGTTGATGTAGAAGAGACATGAAGAAGAGGGGACACATGTTGATGTAGAAGAGACATGAAGAAGAGGGGACACATGTTGATGTAGAGGAGACGTGAAGAAGAGAGGACACATGTTCATGTAGAAGAGACGTGAAGAAGAGGGGACACATGTTGATGTAGAAGAGACATGAAGAAGAGGGGACACATGTTGATGTAGAAGAGACATGAAGAAGAGGGGACACATGTTGATGTAGAAGAGACATGAAGAAGAGGGGACACATGTTGATGTAGAAGAGACATGAAGAAGAGGGGACACATGTTGAGGTAGAGAGACATGAAGAGGGGACACATGTTGATGTAGAAGAGACATGGAGAAGAGGGGACACATGTTGATGTAGAAGAGACATGAAGAAGAGGGGACACATGTTGATGTAGAAGAGACATGGAGGAGTGGATTTTGCATAATAGGGGACGGACCTTGAAAGGGGTAGAAAACCTTTTTCTCCAGGTCGTGCAGCTCTAGTGAATTTATTTTGTCAGGAGACACATTACCGAAATATATATTTTCCTGACGCCACTCACCGTGAGGTCGGTTGTAGTTTGCGGGTGCTGGTCCGGCTCCTGGTCCTCCGGGCCCAGCAGACGGGGCCATGTTGGGCATGTTGGGCTGCTGCATCCCGGGCATGGGCCTCTTGCCCTGCACGGCCATCTGCAGGTGGTCGGGCAGCGGCTGGGAGCGGGCCAGCATCTTGTACGCCATGATCTGAGCCCGGAGCTGGTGCAGCTGGTTCTGGTTGAAGGGGGCCGGGCCTCCAGCTCCACCTGGTCCAACTGGTCCTCCCGGTCCTCCCACGACACCACCTGGACCCACTGGACCCTGAGGAGCGCCACGGTTCGGCTGACCCATCCCTTGGTTCTGGTCCCCGCTGCCCTCCATGGGGCCGGGGGGGCCGCCGGGCATCATGGGACCAGAGGGGGGGCCGTTAGAGGGGACTGGGCTGGGGGCGTGGTCTGAACCGCCCAATGGAGAGGGGTAACCTGGGGGACAGAGGACAGATGCATCATGGGTATGAAATATAAATATTATATATATATAAAATAGAACTCCTCTAATAACAGTATAATTCTGTTAAAAGCCAAACTGCATACTTTCTCTTTTAAAATGATAGTGTTCTTAAGTAACATTTTGAACGAGGACTTCCACTAGTAGTATTTCTACTTTCACGACAGTAAAGGATCCTCTTCTGTGCGTGTGTGTGTGTGTGTGTGTGTGTGTGTGTGTGTGTGTGTGTGTTTCTCCCCTCCGCTCGCTGACTGTGTGTTTAGTACTGGCAGCTTCGTTTGTTGTTTTCTGAAAGGGGAAACCCCCCCCCCCCTCCCGCTACTCATGAGCAACACAAGAAGAAGAGAAACCGGCTGGATGGGTCCACACACACACACACACACACACTTCAGGTCTGTGTGTGTCAGAGGTAGCTGCTCTTCCTGTGTGGAGCTTTTCAGGAACAGACAGATCTGGTTTTTTTTGTTGTGTCGCTACATTTTTATGATTTTCATTGCTCTAGAAGTCTGAGGATTGAAACCAGCGACCTTCACACGGCAGCACAAAGATATATAATATCTAAATCTGAATACGGACTGGTGCAATATTCAGATCACAGGAAGCACAATATCTGATGAAGGCCGCTTATCATCCATAAACACTATCCAGTCATTTCATATTCCAATGACGTGTGGATAGACTCTCCGTGCACTATTTCTATTCTATTGTATTGACTTGCACTATCAGTGTCATCGTGCTGCTCTGTTGGAGGAGCCGGTGAGCTCTGATATATCTGCACTGGAGCTACAGTGTGCACACGTCAATAAAAGCCTTGCATCTGAATCAGAAGTGTGTGAAGCGGGTCGTTACGAGATGTTACCTTGGGAGTGTTGGTCCATGGGGCTTGGAGGGGGTCCCATGCCGCTGTGCACCCCCGGCCTCATGCTCATGCCCTTCATCTGGGCGTAGCGGGGGTCGTCGGGCATTCCTTTCTCATGCATGGCTTCCATCGGCTGCTAAAAACAAAACGGAGCATTTTAAGAAATAAACATTTTCAAGTGAAGCTGCATGTACCTTTTTTAAGTGGTGGAATTAAGTGCATTAGCTTTACTCATGTTTTGTAATTAAGTACACATTTTACGGTACTACTTGTTATATTTACATACATTAATCTCTATGGAGAATTAAAGCTGAATATAGACAACTACAGAACTAATCTATCGTAAAAGGACATCACTTAGGAAGCGAGGAAAAAGCAACACATACGATATAACGAAACCCAAATCTAAGATGATATTAGGCCTCAAGGCGCGATATACAAATATAACACCTCTAATACCAGTATAATTCTGTTAAAAGCCAATCAGCATACTCAATACTTTCACTTTTGAGTATAAAACTTGTGTTCTTTTACTCAAGTAACATTTTGAATGAGGACTTTCACTTGTAGTATTTCTACTTTTACTTAGATAAAGGATCCGAGTACTTGTTGCAACTCTGTGTGGGTGTGGGTGTGTGTGTGTGTGTGTGTGTGTGTGTGTGTGTGTGTGTGTGTGTGTGTGTGTGTGTGTGCCTTCTGCTCACTGACTGTGGGTATTTTGTAGTGGTGGAATGAAGTGTATTACCTTTACTTACGTTCTGTAACTAAATACACATTTGCAGTACCATTTATTATATTTACATACGGTATATATATATGTTATTAACTTCTAAGGAAATTTAAAACTGAATATCTTCAACCTTAAATAAAGCAAGAAAAGCTTTCGTACTTTGTGCATCTGGTGCATGTTCTCCTGAGGATATCCCGAGGGCCCCTGTGCCGGGTGGGGGTGCCCGGATCCTGGGGGCCCTGGGCTGGGTCCCATCATGCTGTGGGTGGAGCCTGGAGAGGGGCCGGGGCTCGGACCCATCATGCCTCCCGGAGATGGCCCCGGTCCTGGGGAGGGTCCCGGACGAGGGGTCCCTCCCATCGGGGGGTCAGGGGTGGACATCTCTCAGGGAAGCTGGGAATGTGCGGCAGCAGAAAGAACCCCTGAGAGGAGAGAGGTCCAGATGGTCAGTGCGTAAAGGGGAACCATGGTATTCACAAAGCTGATGCCCGACATGTGAGCAACAAGTCACCAACGAAACGTAAATATAATATAGAAACACACAAGAGGTCATCTGAACTGTCACTTCCATCAACTATTGTTATAAAACCAAATAGACGACGCTCAGAACCATTGCTCATACACATCAACAACTTCTATAAGCAATACAAATACGCTTTTCATCCCGATTTAAAACATGTGGAACTCAATGGTGCAATGTTTACATTTACAAACAACAACAGTTGGGTTAGCCGTTAGCATTGCTAGCTTTTCTAACCAGGGCTAGCCGTTACATTCAAGGTAATATCCAGATCTAAATACTGCTTTCATTTGTCTAATGTTATACAGTGTTCTTAAAATAATTATTTATCTGTGTTTTTCAAAATAAAATACTTTTATGTACGACTCCAAGTCTAACTCCTTGTACGTGTCAACCTGGAAATAAACCAGCTGTGATCAGGCGAGTATATATATATATATATATATATATATATGTTTATTTACACCGCATTTCATCTTTCAAGGCTAACTTTTTAGTTCTCTTTTATTTTCTATTTTGAGATGTTTCTATTTTAGGTTTGTTTATTTTCTACATGCTGCTGTAACGAATACATGTAGGATCAATAAAGTGTGTCTTATCTAAAGAGTGTGTTGAAGACCTTCGTTATTAATAAAGCCTATAGTTAGCGCTGGTTTCAGATTAGCCCGTTTGTCCTTCTTAGTCCTACATTTTATGTTACCGTTTTATTATATATATATATATATATATATTTTTGATATTTCGCGTTCCATCATGGCGTTTATAATTTTCTAGTCATTGTAATAATCTTTTACACCGTCGTCTATGTTTGTTTATCTGTAAATCCCACTGAGACAAACGTGTTTTGTGATATTGACTTTGATTCATTCATAAAACTGATCAGCAGTTTGAATAAAATCACAGACTGCAGGCTTTGGAAAACTTTACTATAACACATAAATATGGAAACATGTGTATATAACAGTAGTGTGTTAGTATTAATAAAGATATGAATAATAAAAAACAGATTTATTCCAATTTGGGCAATTGTTATGCTACAGCAGAATGTTGACAAGGAATTGCACGGGTTAAAAATAATATATTTAGAAACGGTTTTAAAATGAACTGCGAGATGTTGACTGATATTGCATTTGCGAAATATGAGAGGGAATTATCATTTTTGAAACACAAGTCAAATTATGAGAATACAATATTCATGGTATGGTTTTTTTGTAAGAGCATCTTTACATAACATATAATTTATTTGTATGAAGTCTGCAGGATTTCCATGTGCAGGCTGGGACCTAGTGTTTCAAAGCAGTCGCACTGTTGATCACAGTCATACAGAAACAGTGCCGTGGATAATTGGCGTTGTAATTATGAAAGTAACTCTAATTTCGAGTCATTGTTTATGAGAGATGTGTTTTTCAAATGTATGTTTGGGTGCTTTGTAAAGTGCAAACCACACCTGTTGTGTGGTAAGAACAAAACCGCAACTACTGACAAAAAAAAAAGTCTATGTTGTTGTGAGAAAATTAAACAAGTCATCACAGGAATAGCGTTTGTGTTGTTGTGAGGGAAGCTGCTTTTCAGTGCTTTTTTAACATTTCAAATGTGACATATGGTCCGTACCTAAATACACAACAAGTCTCACAACAAAGCGCACGTTCTCACGTAAATGAGGGTAAATAGACCATTAAAGTAACTGTTGATACACTTTGTGGATCATTTCACATTCTTGGGTCATCATTAAAACAAAACATATGTGTGTTTTCAAATGTTTGTTGTTGTGTGTAAACTAAAGTCATCGCAGGAATAGTTGTTGTGTTGTTGTGAGGGACGCTGCTTTTGTTTCAAGTGGGACAGATGGCCAGGACATAAATGAGCAATGCTATTCACAAAACTGACACAAGTCACAACAAGTCACACAACAAAGAAATGAAAATATAATATTTAAAAACACACAAGAGGTCATCTAAACTGTCACTTCGATCAACGATTGTTATAAAACAAAATAGACGACGCTCAGAACCATTGCTCATACACATAAACAACTACTATAAGCAATACAAATACGCTTTTTATCCCGATTTAAAACATGTGTAACTCAATGGTGCAATGTTTACATTTACAAACAAAAACAGTTTGGTTATCCATTAGCATTGCTAGCTTTTCTAACCAGGCCTAGCCGTTATTAACCGTTACCGTCACATTACGGCTGTTATTATACAATAAACCCATCTTTTAAACCTCGTATTTTCTACAGTGCATTGTGAGTGTCCTGGTGTTCAATGAACACACAGTTTGGCCGTAAAATTAGGGTAATTCGACCGAAAAGTGACAAAGAACACCGGCCTGACTCGTGCTAGCATTAGCTTAGCTTATTGCATTGATACAGCATAATAACAATACATG
Organism: Pseudochaenichthys georgianus; assembly: GCF_902827115.2. Taxonomy (NCBI): domain Eukaryota; kingdom Metazoa; phylum Chordata; class Actinopteri; order Perciformes; family Channichthyidae; genus Pseudochaenichthys; species Pseudochaenichthys georgianus. The sequence continues at coordinate 34,589,419 of NC_047510.2, read as the reverse complement.
TTATTTATGTGCGCCTTTCACAACACCGTACAATATAATAAATATTTTAAGAGGTTAACATGATAAACACAAACAGGCAAACATGGACACAAGCTGCCTGCAGATGCTACCTAGCATTAGCTTAGCGTCTTGTATTGAAACAATATAGGCTGGCTGCCGACTGTGCCTAGCATGCTAGCATTAGCCGGCCATGCCCTCCCGGACTAATTATGAAAATGTAGGGTTTTTTCGATGAGTTCCCCCAGATTCCGCGACATGTGAACGGGTAATCACCCCTCATCCTGTGATTGATCCATCGCGCCTCCCGTACCCTTGGCACGGTGCTCCACTCTCAGCACATTTCCAAAAATTCATTCATTGCACACTGTCGCGCCACAGCTACTGTAATGTCGGCTTTTTCATCACCCGACCAAAAAACACCGAATAAACGCTCATTTTCCCAGCGAAAAACACAGGAAAAACTCTCTTAAAATCACAAAAACATGATGTTTTTTACTCACACGAATGGTTGATGTTTGAATCCTTGCCGGGTGCAACGTCTTTAGGTTTTTCCTCCTAGCCAGAAACAAAGAGCGACTCACCCAGTCGGTTTTTTTTTTCTCCACCCCCCTCCCTCTCTCTCTCTCTCTCTGTCCGCAGATTGTATCACAGACACGGGCTCTGTGGCTCCGCAGCGCCCCCCTCCTCCACCGCGCTAACAGGCAGGGATGGAGCCGGCGTGGGGGATGGGAACTGTGGGAGAGAACAGCAAGAACCACGCTTCTGATTATATGAGAAAACACCAGGGAAATACTCACACACATGCAGTACACACCTGTTTACAGTCCCCATGTCCACGTATTATATAGGCTTTTAATATGGTATATGTAATAGGTTTAAAACAACAAACATTCCCCGGGTTTTTATCACAGAGACTTATAAAGGATTTTACTTTTCTACTACATATTGCATATATTTGTGTTGACTTTACAGTATTGTACATTGTGTTTTATCTTATTCTAATGCATATATTTCTTATTTATTTCATTCAAAATAGCCTAATTTTGTTTATTGCAATATATTTGTTGTGTCAAGTGTATTGTTTAATTGCATTTTTGGGATAACATAGAATAAAAATGTATATAAATATAAGAAGTTGAATCAAAATCTATCATATAAATAAATAAACAAACAGTAAATATATGTTAACAGTGATGTATTGTAGAATGTGCACATTTTTAATTCAACTTTGATGTTACTATATTTTTATTTACCTATTGTTAATGTAAAATATTGGTGTTTTTGTAGCTATGTTTGTATTTTGGTGTCTTTTTAGTCATTATGTGTCTCTCTTTAGTTGTTTTGTGTCTCTCTTCGCAGTAGATAAGCATCTCTTTAAGGCTTTTGCATTTGTTTGAAGACTTTATGGTCTTTTTTATGTTGCCCTATGGTACTTTGAGTTTCTTCTTGGTTGGTACGCATCTCTTTAAGTATTATTTTGTAGGCAATGGTTGGGGGTCCCATGTCCCCTGGAGGCTCCTTCAGTAATCCCTTCTTCTTGCTGAGGCTTGAGTTTTAGGAACTAGCCACATCCACTCCATCCAGGGCCGTAATATGTTGTACAGAATTACAAACAAGCTCACTTCTTCTTCATAAACCATTTATTTAGATACAATCCAGGATAAAATCCAGCAATCCAGCACATCAGAATATTCTCAGTTAGTTTTGTAATGTTGCTTTAATGGCGCTTTTCCGCTGCAGCAAGTAGCACGGTTTAAGCGGCTGGGCCAAACCCGGACCGCTTTTTTTTTGCTTTTCCACTAGGGGTAGGACCGGCTCAGCAGGGGCGATTCTAGGGGGGGAGGGGTGGCAGTGCCCCCCTAACACTGACTTTGGACCCCCCTGTGGCCCCCCTGAAAAAAATAAAAGTTTATGATTAAACGATTTCTTGGCTGACGGAATAGGCGGAACTAACGATATTTGTAATTCTAGTCGGACCCATTAGAGAGAGCACACCGTTATCTATTTCATATAGTTGTAAAAAAAAATAAAGTAAGAAATCATTCCAATCATGTGTACTATAGGACAGTCAGAAAAAACTGTTTAAAAGGGGAGTGATTAGTAAAATATGCATAAATAAAAAGAAAGAATGCTAACTAAGATAAGATAAGAATAAACAAGTTTAAATGATTTGTTATTGGTTGTGATCATATTCTAAAGATGTTTGGATCATTGAAAAGTATACAGCTCCCTTTCATATGAGTATTGAGAGCTGTATCCAGAAATTCATTTTGTGCTCAAAGTGCACCAGATTGATGCATTTCACTTCAACATTTTAAAAAGAAAATCTTCCCGGGGGTGCATGCCCCCGGACCCCCCTAGAGGATGTGAGGTCCACCCCCAAAAAAAGCAGGTTAAAATAATTAAATAGCATACATTGTCTTTTAGTAAACACTGAAAACTGGTCCCACAGACCCAAACAGCACACAAAGGTTAAAGGTAAGCATATAATAATGTTAAAATGTGCTAAATATATACGCAAAAAACAAATAAAAGAGGAGTAAAAGTAGCTCACGACTTGTTTTATTTTTTGAAAGTAGCTCTCATCCTAAAAAAGGTTGGAGACCCCTGCATTAGAGCGTAAAAACTGTAACTATAAGTATCTGAAATAAATATGTGTACTGAAACAATACCAATAACTGTATTGCATTGTTTTCTTATGCGCAATAAAGTGAGACATTTAAAAAATATTTTTATTTAAATTTCATAACAATACAATTTCCCGATTTTGGATCAACAAAGTACATCTTATTATCTTATATTAACAGAACTACGCCTATATTGCGTACAGTGCCCATTAGGGATGGGAACGATTAATCAAATATTCTAAATTATTCAGATATGAGAATATGAGTTCTGAATATTTTTATTGTAATTTTTCTTTTCTTTTTTTTAAAAAATATTTTATTTTAGGTGGGGTGCCTAAGTTGATTACATATTATCAAATGGAATAATTCAATGTATACGACAGTGCCATAGCTAAGTGTGTTAGGTCTAAAGGTGTGTTTTGCTCCGCTCACCGGTATCTCACAGTGGGCAGAGCTGCAGGTGCTGATCTCTCTCTCTCTCTCTCGCGTCCGGTTATACTTCACTCTCGTTTATGTCCAAATCCATCAGAAAAACAAGTTATGTTTTAAGCATGAAAGCTGTAGGCCTATAGCTGTCAACTGTTAAAACTGTGATCACCAGTTCAATACATTTGAAAAATTCGACTTGGTTTCTATACTTATTTGAACATGTATTTATTTATTTTTCAAAATTAAATTATTATTTAATTTTTTGTAAAAATGTTTGCCACATTTAAAAAAAAAAATTATAGGATATGTACATTTCGGTTAATCGGTTAACCGTTTTTTGGGGGTCAAATATTCGAATATACATTTGCCTTCACATGCCCCCCGGACCCCCTAGAGGATGTTAGGTCCCCCCCCCACTTAAATCATGTTCAAATGGATAGGATACTAAATACACACATCTTGTGTCCATATCTTTCTGTTTTGGTGGTCATGCCACAACCGTGCACGTGCATGCATGCGCGAGTCATAGTGATGGTACGTCCACACAACAGCTTTAAACAAATCTTCCAATGCTTCCAACGCTTCTCTGCCCATTGACTTTGAATGGGGATGACGTCACTTTGCCTCGCTTTTCGCAGAACTGCATTGTGGGGGAGCGAAGCGAAGATTTCCAGGATTTTCAGGATTCAAAAGTTGAGCAATGTTCAACTTTTGTAGCTGAGCTGGAAGCGTCAGCCAATCAAATCCCGTTTATGCAAATCTGACAGTATAAGCACTAGCCAATCACACCACGTGTATGCTGGGAGAGCCAGACCGCAGTTCATTTCCTCATATTCCAAACGAGAAATTACGGTAGCAAATCACCCGGAACCGGAGGAACCAGGCATGGAGGGAGGTGGCAGAGACAGTGGGTGAAACTGGTAGGTTTTCGCCTGTTTGGGGAGTTTATATATATATATATATTGCTCGCATAAAATCCCCGGGGTTTTTTGTGTGTGTGATTGGTCGCGTTGCTCGCAAAAAATCCCCAAGCTTTCAGACACGCCCAGCTCCAAGATTTTCAAGATTTTTTCAAAGCAGCTGTGTGGACGTACCGTGAGTGTCTGCATTTGGGGGGGGTCGCGCCAGCTAAAATCTTGCCTAGGGCAGCAAATTGGTAAGGGCCGGCCCTGGTAACAACATACTGATACCGGTTAGTAAAATCATGAATTAATGCTTTGAAATGTCTGCAGACAGACAGCAGGCGAAAAACCTTTTAAAATGCGTGTTTTCTGAATGGAGATCGGCTAAGCTAACGCAGTATATGCTCCGACCGTCCACACTCACAACAACGGCCTACAGACAGCGACTGTATACGCCATGACACAGGCAGTCAGTGGTTTGGACTTGTTTAACTTTTGTCCAGTTTCTGAACAGATATGAGGAGCTGTGAGCTCTGAGTGCTAACAGCTAACGGCTGATGTTATGGTTTTGTGGTTGCATTGAAGATGACGTCACGGCAGTTTTACGCAGCGTCGCTCCGCCCCCGCCGAACAGCCGATCGCCCCGCCTATCAATCAATGTTTATTTATATAGCCCAATATCACAAATGTTACATTTGTCTCAGTGAACTTCACAGTTTGTACAGAATATCAGTATGACAATACAACACCCTCTGTCCTTAGACCCTCTGTCCTTAGACCCTCTGTCCTTAGACCCTCACATCAAGGAAAAACTTCCGGAGAAAACCCACAGTTTAAAGGGAACATGGGAGAAACCTCAGGGAGAGCAACAGAGGAGGGATCCCTCTCCCAGGACGGACAGACGTGCAATAGATGCCGTGTGTAAATTGAAAAGATAATACATTTGCAACATAGGTAGTCCAAATATTTGGAAATGCATGTGTGTATAATAGGAAGATGAATCCACGAGGATATCCATCCAGGACCGATGATCCAGGACCACAGCCACGACTCGCGATCCAGGGCTCGCGATCCAGGACACAGGACCGCAGGATCATCCATGACTCCGGATCCCAGCGTATATAGACACCAAAAAGAAAGAAATGTGGGGAAGCTGGGTTAATCGGAACATGAGAGTACACAGGTACAGACAGAGAGAAGGAAGAAGTAAGATGTCCCCCGACAAACTAAGCCTATATCAGCAAAACTAGGGGCTGAATCTAATCAGCCCTAACTATAAGCTTTATCAAAAAGGAAGGTCTAAAGCGCACTCTTAAAAATGGATAGGGTGTCTGCCGCCCGAACACAAACTGGAAGCTGATTCCACAAATGTGGAGCTTGATAAGAAAAGGCTCTGGCTCCCATTGTACTTTTAGAGACTCTAGGAACAACCAACAACCCTGCATTCTTGGAACACAATGCCCTAGTAGGACAGTAGGGTATAATGAGTTATTTAAGGTAAGATGGCGCCTGCCCATTAAGGGCTTTGTAGGCGAGAAGAAGAATTTTAAATTCTATCCTGTGTTCTATAGGGAGCCAGTGTAAGGCAGCCAGAACAGGAGTAATGTGGTCCCTTTTCCTAACTCTGGTTAGTACACGAGTTGCAGTGTTTTGAATCAGCTGAAGCGACTTGACTGACTTCTTGGTACTCCCTGACAATAAAGAGTTACAATAATCCAGCCTAGAAGTAACAAATGTATGGACTAGTTTCTCTGCATCGTTTTGAGGCAAGATATGCCTGATTTTTGCAATGTTACGTAGATGGAAGTCGGCGGTCCTTGAAATTGATTTTATGTGGGCGTTAAAGGATAAATCCTGATCAAATATAACACCAAGATTCCTTACAGTCTCACTGGAGGCCAAATTAATGCCATCCATAGTTAGTATATCTTTAGATAATTTGTTTCGTAGATTCTTCGGACCAAATACAATAACTTCAGTTTTGGTCGTGTTTAACATAAAAAAATGTAAGGTCATCCACGTTTTAAGTCCTTGAGGCTGTCTTGAATTTTATTTAGATGATTAATTTCATCAGGCTTGATTGATAAATATAGTTGAGTATCATCCGCATAACAATGAAAGTTTACAGAATGATTCCTTATAATATTGCCTAACGGAAGCATATATAATGTGAACAAAATAGGTCCGAGCACTGAGCCCTGTGGCACTCCATGGCTAACTTTGGTTTGTGTGGAAGATTCATCGTTGACACGTACAAACTGAGAGCGTTCAGATAGATTGGACCTAAAGCAGTTCCCTGTATGCCAACTAAGTGCTCTAGTCTTTGCAATAGGATATCATGGTCGATAGTATCAAATGCAGCACTAAGATCGAGCAAAACAAGAATAGAGACAAGTCCCTTGTCTGAGGCTATTAGAATGTAATTTGTGACTTTAACCAGAGCTGTCTCTGTGCTATGATGTGTTCTAAAGCCAGACTGAACATCTTCAAATAAATCATTGTTTTTTAAGTAATCACACAACTGTTTTGCGACCGCTTTCTCAAGAATTTTTGAGAGGAACGGAAGATTAGAAATAGGTCTATAGTTGGCTAAAACCTCTGGATCGAGGTTGTGCTTTTTAAGAAGCGGTTTTATCACTGCTACTTTGAATGATTGTGGAACATAGCCTGCTAATAAAGACATATTCATAATATTTAATAAAGAAGTGCTAATTAATGGAAAAACTTCCTTCAACAGCTTAGTTGGAATTGGGTCTAACATACACGTTGATGGTTTAGAAGAGAGAATCATTGAATGTAATTGTTCAAGGTTAATGGCTGAAAAGCATTCTAGTTTACTATCTAGTGTAATATTAGAACTTACGTTTCCGGGAGCTGTTGATAACACTATACTGGTCAAAGGCAAGAGGTCATTAACTTTGTTTCTAAGAGTAACAATTTTATCGTTAAAAAAGCCAAAGTTGATAAAAACTCAGAGAATTTTGATAACACTGCGTTACTATAGTTACTACCCCTGTTCCTAAACTGTAATGGAAACGCAGCATAAAGTGAGCCTGGCCTACCAAGGCCTAACCATACCGCACTAAGCCGTGCAAGGTCCTGCAGTGGAAAAGCGCCCTAAGAGTGCATACACAACATTTCACTTATTCTGCAGGATGTTCTTTACGCTTCTTATGTGCGAGTCACATGTTAACAGCAAACCAATTTTCTGCTCCATTTAAATGCAGTGTATCCTGTCACATGACATGAAGCAGAAAAAAATCTCATAGGTGCCGGGGCCATATTCTGATCATTTTCAGGTTGATTAGTGTCTCTACTTTAAAGAGTCCTCTCCTGCTCATGTTCAGGTGTATATCAGTATGTAGTGTCTCTACTTTAAAGAGTCCTCTCCTGCTGATGTTCAGGTGTATATCAGTATGTAGTGTCTCTACTTTAAAGAGTGCTCTCCTGCTGATGTTCAGGTGTATATCAGTATGTAGTGTCTCTACTTTAAAGAGTCCTCTCCTGCTGATGTTCAGGTGTATATCAGTATGTAGTGTCTCTACTTTAAAGAGTCCTCTCCTGCTGATGTTCAGGTGTATATCAGTATGTAGTGTCTCTACTTTAAAGAGTCCTCTCCTGCTGATGTTCAGGTGTATATCAGTATGTAGTGTCTCTACTTTAAAGAGTCCTCTCCTGCTGATGTTCAGGTGTATATCAGTATGTAGTGTCTCTACTTTAAAGAGTCCTCTCCTGCTGATGTTCAGGTGTATATCAGTATGTAGTGTCTCCAGTGGCGTTTCTATATGTACAAAAGTGGTGGGGCACAAAAAACTCAGATGTCTATATATAAGCTTCTGCAGAGAGGTTCATGGCTGGTGAGGCTCTGGCACTGACTCTTCAGGTTTAAAAATATAATATTATTTTCAAAAGCTTTTTTTGTCTGATGCTTCAATTACTTTTAAACAGACAGTTCAACAGAAGGATACCCAAAAAAATGTAATTTTATCATTTAAATATTGAATTGTTCTCTCTTAGTAAGTTTCCATTTTCAATAAAATTGCAATCTTACCTTGACATGAAGATGAAGTCCATTTGCCTGTCCCTCTGGACAAAAATCTCTATTACTTTTTTGTAAAAGTCCTCCTTATCTTCTTGTAGTTTCAAAAGTGTATCATGAATCTAATCTAATCAATAGATGTTTGATTCGAAAATGATAAAAGTAGGGTAGACATGTGGATATTATCCGGCTGAACAAAACGTACATTTATCTAACAGCTACGTTTCCCACAGATCTTATTTTGAGCTATTTTCTAAAATCCTATGGAGAAATCTCGTTGCTTTTTTGTGGAGGGAAGCCATGCGCAGCTTACTTCCTGGTTTTAGGACGCCTCACTGCAGCTCTCTCTCCTCCTCTTCACACACCACACTTTTCGCAGCACACGTACTTACAGCCAATCAGCTCTGAATTATGTGAGATGACGTATGGTGGGGATGGCAGCACTTTGCCCCTATGGTCATTATTTGTTGCCACACACATTAAATAGGAAAATACTCTGAGCATGCGCAGTGTAGTTTTTGCAGTCACCGTTCACTTAGACAGTCAGAGGGAGGGGCAGGATCAGGTTTTGTCCCACATGGCTCTAAACAGCTCAATAGGCACACACTGTAGACACTAATTAGAAGAACACATACATTACTAAAACAGCAATGTACAGACGAATCAGATGATTAAACATGATCTTAAAATATATTTTATATATTTTTTAATAAATTTTTTGCATTTTGTTGTAATCATTATTTGTAATACTTTCTGCTGACACTAGGTGGGGCTGTGCCCCACCTGCCCCTAATGACCAGTCGCCACTGAGTGTCTCTACTTTAAAGAGTCCTCTCCTGCTGATGTTCAGGTGTATATCAGTATGTAGTGTCTCTACTTTAAAGAGTCCTCTCCTGCTGATGTTCAGGTGTATATCAGTATGTAGTGTCTCTACTTTAAAGAGTCCTCTCCTGCTGATGTTCAGGTGTATATCAGTATGTAGTGTCTCTACTTTAAAGAGTCCTCTCCTGCTGATGTTCAGGTGTATATCAGCATGTAGTGTCTCTACTTTAAAGAGTCCTCTCCTGCTGATGTTCAGGTGTATATCAGTATGTAGTGTCTCTACTTTAAAGAGTCCTCTCCTGCTGATGTTCAGGTGTATATCAGTATGTAGTGTCTCTACTTTAAAGAGTCCTCTCCTGCTGATGTTCAGGTGTATATCAGTATGTAGCGTCTCTACTTTAAAGAGTCCTCTCCTGCTGATGTTCAGGTGTATATCAGTATGTAGTGTCTCTACTTTAAAGAGTCCTCTCCTGCTGATGTTCAGGTGTATATCAGTATGTAGTGTTTCTACTTTAAAGAGTCCTCTCCTGCTGATGTTCAGGTGTATATCAGTATGTAGTGTCTCTACTTTAAAGAGTCCTCTCCTGCTGATGTTCAGGTGTATATCAGTATGTAGTGTCTCTACTTTAAAGAGTCCTCTCCTGCTGATGTTCAGGTGTATATCAGTATGTAGTGTCTCTACTTTAAAGAGTCCTCTCCTGCTGATGTTCAGGTGTATATCAGTATGTAGTGTCTCTACTTTAAAGAGTCCTCTCCTGCTGATGTTCAGGTGTATATCAGTATGTAGTGTCTCTACTTTAAAGAGTCCTCTCCTGCTGATGTTCAGGTGTATATCAGTATGTAGTGTCTCTACATGTCTCCATGCTTTAATGTTCAAAAAGCTCTTTATTTTTCTCATACTGCCTGTGCTGCAGCACCTCTTTTCACCCTCTGTCTGAAACCAGAGCCCAGTCTGCTCTGATTGGTTAGCTGGCCAGCTCTGTTGTGATTGGTCAACTGCTTAGAGATGTCCCGCCCCTTAGCCTATCACGTACAATGTGTTGGAGTGCTAGCCAATAGGAGCACTGAACTAACTGACTGCTAGGGTTAACTTTGATTTAAACATTTGTAGAATACTAAGAGCTTTATTGAGTAGGTGTAACTGTATTAAGGGTTAAACTCATAACTTTATAACTTAGGGTTTAATGTAATTGTAAAACCATTGGGCCACTGAAAAGACACTATAGCAACTTAAGAGGGAGCCAGTCTCGATTGAGGCCCATCAGCTCTGATCTGCGCCCACTTCCCCACAGCTGTGAGAACTCAGCAATCAGGTGTCCATTTAGGCTGCGGCCACACAAGGACGAAAACGGCTAAACGCATAGGATTAACGCAATCGCAATCACAAACAAGCTTCCGTCCACACGCAATAGTCATCCGGATAGTGTCTGTCCACACGAGACCGCTCCGTTTAGCTCCGACCGCTGGAGAAGCTGCAGTACATGCAGGAGCCTGTAGGTGGCGCTGTAACTTCCTCCACAAAAGCAGCGAAGAAGCATGGTTGTCATGGTTGCCCTTCTGTTTATTCTCCGCGGTGGGGGCCGAGGGAACCGGGCAGAGTTTTTCGCCAGTCAGCGTGTATTAAAGTTGAAATCTTCCGGACAAAATTATAAAAGTGCCGGTCAAAGGTCTTCTTTGTTATTTATTGAGCTTTAAAACAAATGAATAACGACTCTATATAATATAATGATAAAATACACGGAGCCTCTCTTTTTCCTCCTTCTCTTCGGACAGCGTCAGTGTCTGTCTCATGCAGCAGCTGATCCAGTAATGAGTGACCCGGCCGACAGTAAAAATAAACATATTTATAACTAGTTTAGGTAGTTTGAGAGGTAATTAAAATAGCTAAGGGTGATGATCTGACTTGAAGTGTGTGTTTTGCTGCAGCGGGAGGAGCTGCAGGTGAGCAGAGCTGCGTGTCTCCGTCCTGTCAGATTAGACTTCACTCGCGAGAGAAAGATAAATAATCTGAATTCAGGGTGCAGTTTACTTTGACGTGGGGGTGAGCAGCAGAGGTGGGGAGAGGCGGGGCTATTGCCTCATCATTATTGCTGTAGATGTTGCACAAACAACTGTAGCATGGTCAATAGCGTCCGGAGCACGATAGCAACTCTGCGATCCGCCATTGTTGTTGTTGTTGGTGGCGAAACACTTCAGCACTGGCGCGGGGTAAGCGGAGGTGAGCAGAAGAGGTGGGGCTATTGCGCAATCACTATCAGTGATCTGAACATTTTCGGATAGGGCGTACACACGGAGCCGTTTGACCCCCCAGAGAGTTGCGTATGCCGTTCTATCCACCTTGGGACCCGTTATCGTTTCCTCAGTCGTTTAGTGCCGTATTCGGTCGTCCTCGTGTGGCCGAATGGTCTAAATAGGCGCCTTCACACTGCAGTACTTTTCCCACAAAGGTTCATGCGAACTTAGTTCATGATCGCGTTCACACCAAAAAGAGCCGGTACTAAAAGTAGTTCATGCGAACCTTTTTTACCCCCTCGAAAGTCCCTGCTAGAGAGCAGGGACTTTCGAGCGGCTCTGTGAGAAAAGAGCTATATTCCTGATTGGCTGGGCGGATTGCAAACCCCGCCCCGTAAAACTCCCAAAAAGTTTTGTGAAGCCGCCATTTTATTATCCTCGCATTAGCATTATTAGCATTAGCTTTATTAGCATTAGCATTAGCCCAGCGCAGAAACGCAGAGAGACTAACTTATGGCAACACAAAATAAAACATGGGAGCGGTGGAGATGAGGAGGTGTCGGCGTTCTGGCGATTTACTCGGAAGGCTTCAGTAGAAGCTGCTGGGACTCCCAGCAGCTTCTACTGAAGCCTTCCCCAACTCCGGGGACTTCCGGCCGGGGACTTTGGGCGGCAGTATACGCCGTGAAGTGGGTTGCGGCCTGCCAGTAAACCCAAAGCAGAAGAAGAAGAAGTGACGTCAGCGGCTTCATTTGCCTAATCCTCCCCCAGGGAATTTTTCTGGTGTGAACGCGATCTGTACTTAGTTCATGAGAACTAAAGAGTTCGCATGAACCTTTGTGGGAAAAGTACCGCAGTGTGAATGCGCCTTATGACACTAAACAGTAACAAAACGGCCGTTTTCGTCCTCATGTGGCTGGGGCCTTAGGTAGCACTTTCCTGGACCGTCAGCTTCAGCGTCAGACAGGCTAAGACTGACAAAGACAAAGGAGTCCTGTGGGAGTCACGAGGGAGGCAAAGAGGAGGCAAGTCCTACTTTGATTGAGCTGAGTATCGCTGGTGTTTTGTTTTATTTAGTTGTTTAGCCCCTCATGCTATAATCATGTGTATTTTCTCCATTACTGTTCATGTGTCTTCTCGCAACTATCACTGGCCCCGTGTATCTCCTAATCGCTATAACCGGCCTGCTCTCGTCTATCCCACATGCTCCACTGAGATCCAACATCTAGTTTCAGGCGGCCTGTGGAACTGCCAGTCAGCTGTTCCTAAGGCTGACTTCATCTCTGGCTCCGCCTCCCTGCAGTCTCTGGATTTCCTTGCTCTCACTGAGACCTGGATTACTCCATCCAACACATCCACCCCAGCAGCTCTCTCCACAGCATGTTCCTTCTCCCATACACCCAGACCCACTGGCAGAGGAGGGGCACTGGTCTCCTGCTCTCTCCCACATGGAGCTTTTCCCTCTTTGAGCTACCTAACTTCACTCCTTCCACCTTTGAACTCCATGCCGTCACAGTAACCCATCCTATACAATGAATCCTTGTTGTTCTCTACCGTCCACCAGGCGCCTTGGGGGACTTCTTGGACGGGTGGCGCAGTGGTCTGTGCATCTGATCATCAGATCAAGGGGGAGTGCTGGGGAACTTCAGTTCGAAACCCGCTCCTGCCGCCACTGCGTCAGGCCGTTGTGTCCTTGGGCAAGACACTTCACCTGAACTTGCTCCTGTGGGTATTGTCCACAGTGACCATTGCATGTATACAAAATATGTGTAATGTGTATATGTAAAGCGCTTTGAGCATCTGGAAAAAGCGCTATAATAAATATAAGGAATTATTATTATTATTAGTTAGATCATCTCCTCTCACACATCCCTGAATCTGGCCCTCCCCCTGTACTTCTCGGAGACTTCAACCTCCAGACGGGGAAGATAGACGAACTAACATCTCTGTTAACCGCCTTTGCTTTCTCACTGTCTCCGTCCCCACCGACTCATAAAGCTGGCAGTGTCCTTGATCTCATATTCTCAAGGAACTGCGCTACTATCCAATCTTCCTATTCTAATCCCAAAAAACTATTTTCCATCTTCTCCTCCCTCCTGGACCCTCCCAAAGCCCCTCCCCCCTCCTGGACCCTCCCAAAGTCCCTTCCCCCTCCTGGACCCTCCCAAAGCCCCTCCCCCCTCCTGGACCCTCCCAAAGTCCCTTCCCCCTCCTCCCTTCTGTCAAGCGATTTTGTTAAACACTTTGAAAAAAAGGTTGATGATATTCGCTCTTCTTTTTCTGACTCACCTTTACTCACCGCTGGGTCACCTGAGCCACCTTCAACCGGCACACTAACCTCCTTCTCCCCTCTCTCTCCAAGTGAGGTTCTTACCCTCGTTACCTCTGCCCGCCCTACCACCTGTCCTCTGGACCCTATCCCTTCTAACCTCCTTCAGACTGTCGCTCCTGATATTCTACCGTTTCTCTCCCATTTCATCAACACTTCTCTAACTTCTGGTCACTTTCCAAACAGTCTCAAGGAGGCAAGAGTAAACCCTCTCCTAAAGAAACCCACTCTCAACCCGTCTGATGTTATAAACTACAGGCCTGTCTCTCTCCTCCCGTTCCTGTCTAAAACACTTGAACGCGCTGTCTTTAGACAACTCTCCTGTTATCTCCATCAGAACAACCTTCTGGATCCGCACCAGTCTGGTTTCAAGGCAGGTCACTCCACAGAAACTGCCCTCCTTGCTGTCTCTGAGGAACTGCACACTGCTAAAGCAGCATCCCTCTCCTCTGTCATCATCCTGTTGGACCTGTCTGCTGCATTCGACACGGTGAACCATCAGATCCTCCTTCGCACTCTCCAAGAACTTGGAGTTCCAGGCTCTGCACTTTCCCTCCTCACCTCATACCTCAAAGACGCACCTACACTCCACACGCTCTACAGCATCAGGAGGATGCGTCCCCAGCTGACCCAGTAAGCCACACAGGTTCTGGTCCAGGCTCTCGTCAACTCACGCCTAGACTACTGCAACTCCCTCCTGGCTGGTCTACCTGCATGCGCCATCCGACCTCTGCAGCTCATCCAGAATACAGCGGCTCGTCTGGTCTTCAACCTTCCTACATGTTCCCACACCACGCCGCTCCTCCGCTCCCTCCACTGGCTTCCGGTAACTGCTAGAATCCACTTCAAGACACTGGTACTTGCGTACCATGCTGCGAATGGATCTGGCCCTTCCTACATCCAGGACATGGTTAAACCGTACACCCCAGCACGTGCACTCCGCTCTGCATCAGCCAAACGACTCGCTGCACCCTCGCTGCGAGGGGGACCCAAGTTCCCATCAGCAAAACACGTGGGTTTGCTATCCTGGCTCCAAGATGGTGGAATGAGCTCCCATTGACATCAGGACAGCAGAAAGCTCACACACCTTCCGGACTGAAAACTCATCTCTTTCGACTCCACTTCGAGCGATAGAACTATTAACAAAGCACTTATATACTAATAAAGGACTGGCTTCTCTAAAGCCAGTTGAGCAGCACTTGAAATGTTTGCCTCTATGAAACCTGATGTACTTATGATTCTGTTTTCTTCAAGTTTGTATTTTGTTGGTCGATCGCACTTATTGTAAGTCGCTTTGGATAAAAGCGTCAGCTAAATGCGATGTAATGTAATGAGCAGGAGTGTTACATAAATGTCACAGAAACTTATATCACAGGAAGTGAAAATCATGGATGTATAATAAGAACTGGATACAGCGTGGGAGGCGGGGCCTCATTCATTCCTATGAGAGCTGCTCATTAGCACATGATGATAAAATGGCCCAACTTTTGAGAGAGAGCGAAACGTCACAGATTATCCGGCATGCCTGAGAAGTACCCGTATGTGCGCTCATAGCGCATGCGCAGCTTTAACCAACATGCTCGTTCACATCAAGCACATCAATTTGCGTACACGTAACAGCACCGTGCGTTCATGACAGCATGGTAATGATTTGTTATTATGATGGATTTGATATTAACGAGGCGGCAGTTAGCAGTTAGCAGCTAGCGGCTAGTAATTATGCTAATGTACACATCAATCGTTATGTACTTATATTACCCTGTAACAGGATCTAGTGATATCCAACAGAGCTTCATTTAGCATGAAAGAATTATTGCACTGTATATATATATATATATATATATACATACATACAGTGCAATAAGCTTCTTAGTGCAATAATAATCTACAGGGACGTTAATCTAACGTCGGTAATATTAACTTTATTTAATACAACATTTAATCATACAGCCCATGTAGTATAATATATTACAAATGATGAATTACAGCAAACATTGCAATATATCCATTATTACAGCTCCGTGGGCTGGCAGTAAGGTGATATGTGTCCGTTGTTATTGTGCATCCATGGGTAAAGAGAAACGCATGTAGTGCTGAACACGTAACATGAACGTGCCGGGCGGCGCGGTCCCGTGGGTTAGATGCGCGTTCATAACGCAGAGGGAAATAACTCTCAGAATAACGTTATTAGCACATTTTTACAACTTGAGAAACGAATGTTTTTAATAAGCGCTATACAAACGTTCATACTGGGTAGTTTATTTAGTTTAAAAAAAACTATCCAGCGAGCAGAGATGGGGTCGTTACTAAAAAAAAGTAATATATTACATATTACTTTAAAAAAAAGTAATATATTACACTACTTCGTTACTATCTACATAAAGTAATTCGTTACTTTACTCGTTACTTTACTCGCAGGGCCGGCCCGCCCCTCCCTACAGGCAGATCACGCAGACTGCTAAAGTTTCAAATGTTCTCTTTAGTTCAGTTTCCATTGTCGCATAAGACTGATCCAGATAGCTCCTGAATGTTTTCCTATCTGACCATGGCTGTCCTCTGTCTCCTGCTATCTGACCGTGGCGTCCTCTGTCTCCTGCTATCTGACCGTGGCTGTCCTCTGTCTCCTGCTATCTGACCGTGGCTGTCCTCTGTCTCCTGCTATCTGACCGTGGCTGTCCTCTGTCTCCTGTTATATGACCGTGGCTGTCCTCTGTCTCCTGCTATCTGACCGTGGCTGTCCTCTGTCTCCTGCTATCTGACCGTGGCTGTCCTCTGTCTCCTGCTATCTGACCGTGGCTGTCCTCTGTCTCCTGCTATCTGTATATTTTGCGCAGTCTATCTCTGCTCACGCTGTTGCGTCGCCGTGTTCTCCTGCGTGTTGGCCATGTGTTGCACTGGAGCCAGACTTCAGCCGAGCACGTACGAACTGCGCATGCGTGAGTGGCAATAACTCTCCTTACCAGCAGGCGGCGGTGGTGTGTATTCGTCATTCAAAACAGAAAACAACCGGAAAACAGAGAAGAAGAACTACGTGTGTGATATAAATAAACAACAGCTATGTGCGTTAGCTTCACCTAGCATGTGTTCTTTGCAGGTGCTTGTTGAGGTTTGATTATGACTGATTTTAGAAAGTAACGAAGTAACGCGTGTCGGGGCAATGTTAGTAACTGTAGTGTGATTACTGAATTATAAAAGTAGCGCGTTACACTACTCCGTTACCGACAAAGTAATATTATTACATATTACATAATAATATTGTTACACCCAACTCTGCCAGCGAGTTACAGACCACTCTTTCCCCATGTAAGTCAATGGGAAAAAGTGTTTCCGGGCCCAGCAACCTAAAGGAAGTGTAGTACCGCCGTTTGGCCAGCACGAATATTCTCATCAGACTCCGGCGCACTTCCTGGGGGCTCGGTGAAAACCCGCAAAAGCATAACAGGGCCCCTTTAAGTTTGTTTTAACATATTTTTATTCCATTTCTATTATTTTAACAGATTAAATATAACCTTTAGAAAACATCCATCACAATCCTTCACTGGAATGATATACATATATATATAATCTCTTAAAACATTGAATAAAAATAGTGCACAAAACAGCAGTAAAAATAATGTAGTGTCAGTTACGATAGTGTCCTTAAGGGTTATTGCATATCGACGTTGTTTATGAAGCTCAGTAGTGGCCATGTTTGATCATTGATCACAGATCGTATATCTTCTTCTGTTCATAACAGAACAAACTCATCCATGCTGTTGCTCACACTCTGCATGCCTCTGTTCCTCTGGATGTACGCCATGTTGTTTGTTGGCAAGTTGCTTCTCTCCTCCTCCTCTTGACTTCTGCCTTCTACAAAAATAAAAATGGGGTACGTCGATGCCGATGTGGAGAGAGCCTGAGAGGGAACAAATACACCTTATTAGTCATTTTGTTAATTCAAAATTAATTCTGAAAAAAACCAGATCACCCATTCTAGCCATGCCTCATATCCCTCTATTTCACTTCCTGTTTCTAAAGTGCTGATTCTGGGTACAAAGCTTTAACATTTTTTATAACAAATAAAAAGTAGGGGTCTGAGCTCATGCGGGACCCGGCAGCTACCGTCTAAACTAAATGCTGCCGTGATGAAACGCCATATCATGGATTATCAAGGCTCTGAAACAGTCTGGAGCTCAAAGGCTTTCTCTCTTGCCGGTTATACCACAAGGTGAGTTCCTTTCTACTTCCTGCTTCTTCACACACATGCTCTCCAGCACAGGTTAGCTCTGAGTGTTAGCGATGCTAATGTAAACACCGACCATATTACGTCCAAAACAGTCGACATTGTTTCTGATAGCAACGTTTCTGATTGGGCCGTGGGTCCACATTTCAGATGTTACGTTGTATCGGACGCAAATCTGGATCAGCTCCGTTGTTCCCCGTTTTTAGAGATTTGGGTACGGAGGAAAAGAGAGAGGGTTTTATTTTCTGACGCTGCGTGAGTTCCCTGACACACCGGGGACACATGTTGATGTATAGAAGACATCACAAAGTGCATTTTGCATGATAGGAGACCTTTAATAACAATAAATAATACAAATAAATAATAAAACAAACTCAATAGTGCTAGCAAACTTAAAAGAAAAGTTGTAAAATAACAATTAAATGTATTAAGATAAAGGAAATGTGATTATCAAAAGTATATAAGTATGTGTGTATGTTGTCACCTAGGTAGTTGCATGAAGATAAATACCACATACCTCATTAACGACGGTGCAGAGTGACTCAACGTCTCTGTGGCATTTAGCGTAGAAGCCGATGGTGCAGCTGGGGTCCATTCGAGAGAAAGACATCTTCCGCGGATATTTACAGTGAAACGACTGCAAGAGGAGGGAAGAGGAGAGAATCAGGGAAACCATGGTAATAATAATCCCGTAATCGGTCTCATGTGGAGATTATGATTATATTTAATTGAGATTATACCAAATTAAAACACTGGAAGTTTATTGTTAGATTCGGCACGATGATGATATAATGTATACAAAGGGGGCTCGGAAATATGATCTCGTCATATTGATCCTTCATCTTTTAAAACTCTTTCATTTACGTATAAATCCCTAAATGGCCCCGCCCTACCTCTCCGAGTTGCTACACCCCTACACGCCTCGTCAGGTCAGCTGATCACATGCTTCTGAATGTGCCATTAGGCGCTTTCACACCGCAGTACTTTTCCCACGAAGGTTCATCAGAACTCTTTAGTTCTGATGAACTAAGTACAGATCGCGTTCACACCGGAATAAGTTCCCTGGGGGAGGATTAGGCAAATGAAGCCGCTGACGTTGGGCACTGGCCTTCCGAGTAAATCGCCAGAACACCGACACCTCCTCATCTCCACCGCTCCCATGTTTTCTTTTGTGTTGCCATAAGTTAGTCTCTCTCCGTTGGTGCGCGGGGCTAATGCTAATAATGCTAATAATGCTAATGCCAGAAAAGAAAATGGCGGCTTCACAAAACTTTTCCGAGTTTTACGGGGCGTGGTTTGCAATCCGCCCAGCCAATCAGAAATGGGAACCTTTTTCTCCCACGAAAGAACCTGCTCTCTAGCAGGGACTGAAAAGGGGGTGAAAAGGTTCTCATTAACTAAGTTCTAGTTCCGGATTTTTTTTGTGTGAACGCAACATTTCTGAACTATATCGGAACTAAAGTGGGAAAAGTACTGCGGTGTGAACGCCCCTAATAACAAGCTCAAACGGGGGGCCGTGCTTTCGCTGCTGCGGCAAATAAACTCTGGAGCCCCTCCACATCGTTTTTAAATCACGTTTTAAAGCGCTCCTTTTCTCCTTAGCGTTCTGCACTTTGAAGGTTGTTGCTTTTAAATGGTATATTGCTTTTACTACATGGCTGTGGTTTTTATCCTTGTTTTTATTTTGTGTTCTAATCTTATCTATTTGTTTTTGTTTGTGTGATTTTTGTATTTCTCTGTGCAGTACTTTGGTCTGGAGGTTTAAATAAAGTTGGATTGGAACACCAATAGTATGTGATATAAGACTTTGACATGTTGTACCACTGGTTACAAAGGGGTTTTACCTCCAGGGGGAAGTTCTCCTTTGTGATGTCCACAGTGGGCTGACAGTAGTGAGGGTCCAGGTACAGCAGGTGGTCGTCTTCGACAGAAGAAAAGAAAATTCAGTTTCATAACTTACTTTATTGTCCATTTAATTTACAAATAATGAATATGTGTCTTTGGCAAAATGTAAGATAACCGACATCAAACAGCAGGATTATATATGATGCACTTACCCTGGAATCCAGTGAAGAATAACGAGTGCTTTGGTTTCCCCCCGATGATCCCAATGCAGCATTGTAATGCCAACAGTTTCTGCAGGAGAGAAGAGAGAGAGGGTTATTTATTATGTACCCTAATTCCTAACACTCGGTGACAACAGACTGCACATCGTAGTGACCGTTAGTTACTTTGACACATGAGACGTAGGAGCGGTTCAGCTCTTGTCCTCCAAGGCGAACGGGAACCAGGATGATGACGGACCTCCAGTCCTGAGGGGGGGGGCGCTCACACAGCCTCCTCACATC
Organism: Pseudochaenichthys georgianus; assembly: GCF_902827115.2. Taxonomy (NCBI): domain Eukaryota; kingdom Metazoa; phylum Chordata; class Actinopteri; order Perciformes; family Channichthyidae; genus Pseudochaenichthys; species Pseudochaenichthys georgianus. Next base: position 34,569,469 of record NC_047510.2, on the reverse strand, counting down.
CTCCAGGTAGACTGAACACAGGACACACACAATACATATGAGGACTCTTTAAAGTAGAGACACTACATACTGATATACACCTGAACATCAGCAGGAGAGGACTCTTTAAAGTAGAGACACTACATACTGATATACACCTGAACATCAGCAGGAGAGGACTCTTTAAAGTAGAGACACTACATGCTGATATACACCTGAACATCAGCAGGAGAGGACTCTTTAAAGTAGAGACACTACATACTGATATACACCTGAACATCAGCAGGAGAGGACTCTTTAAAGTAGAGACACTACATGCTGATATACACCTGAACATCAGCAGGAGAGGACTCTTTAAAGTAGAGACACTACATACTGATATGCACCTGAACATCAGCAGGAGAGGACTCTTTAAAGTAGAGACACTACTGATATACACCTGAACATCAGCAGGAGAGGACTCTTTAAAGTAGAGACACTACATACCGATATACACCTGAACATCAGCAGGAGAGGACTCTTTAAAGTAGAGACACTACATACCGATATACACCTGAACATCAGCAGGAGAGGACTCTTTAAAGTAGAGACACTACATACTGATATACACCTGAACATCAGCAGGAGAGGACTCTTTAAAGTAGAGACACTACTGATATACACCTGAACATCAGCAGGAGAGGACTCTTTAAAGTAGAGACACTACATACCGATATACACCTGAACATCGGCAGGAGAGGACTCTTTAAAGTAGAGACACTACATACTGATATACACTTGAACATCAGCAGGAGAGGACTCTTTAAAGTAGAGACACTACATACTGATATACACCTGAACGTGGAGGAGAGGACTCTTGAACAGAAATCACTCACCAGTACAATCTTGTGCGACATACACGACTAGATTGGGAAGATCTGCTGATTCTGCCACTGCTTTCCTGAAAAAACAAGTTATCTTCAGAAACATCTTGATAAGTTGGATAGTTGTGCTGCTCCGTCTCGTCTTCATGTCTCACCGGAGGATGTGAGCAGCGATGGACGGACCGTACCAGTCGCCGGCCTTCTTCCCAGAGCTTTTCCCCAGCTCCACCAGCCGGTGAATCCCAAACGGAGCAGAGGGGTGGTCTGTGAACCAGGAGACCACCCGCCGGTGAGTGGCCTCCATGGGGCGGTCCAGCAGGGAGCCCAGGCTCAGCTTCCTGCTCCTCTTGTTGGGTCCTTCCTTCACTTCCTGTCCGCTCTCTGCACTTCCTGTGGAGCGGAGCAGCTCCAGGTCGTCTTTGACCGCATGGTGGCTCACACACCAAGTCCAGCCTCAACATGGTGGAAGGATAAAGTAAGATAAGACCTTTATTAATCCCAGTGAGGAAAGCCAGTAGTTCAACAGCAACGAGGTGAGAATGAAAAACAGGAGAGCACAGATTCACAGATTAGAGATGAATACAGTTCAAAATGAAATGATATACAGTTAAGTAACTTTAAAATAAGAAATGAATTAAATGAACATATATACATATTTGGGTCATATATACTAGTTAGATATATTTACATGTATGTGTGTATTTTATGTGCAGTACTTGTGTCACAACATGAGAGTTTTCAATGTCACCAGGTATCTTTGTGATATCGGGCTCTGCTAAGCTAACCAGTACAACTCTGCGTTCACATCGTCCTCATATCCCTCGTGTAAAAGCAAAACGGGCTCAGACTATCGCGATAATGGGAGAAGCCAGACACATTCTGGACCACAGCGCTAATATTGCCATATCTGATTTACTGTGTGGAGATTTGGGGAAACGCGTACGAAACCAACCGACAGCCGTTACAACAAAGCGCTATAAGAGTTATCAATAATGTTGGATATCTTGAACACACTAATGTATTATTTTTGAAGTCACACATATTGAAGTTCACTGATCTGGTTCAATTAAAAAAACAGCACAAATCATGTACAGAGCCAGACATAATCTGCTTCCTAGGAAATTAAAAACATTGTTCGTAGACAGAGAGGGGGGGATACTCTCAAGGTCAGAACAACTCTGAGAAGTACGAGTTTAACAATCTGTAGGTTGACTTTATGGAATGGTTTGGAGCAAGAGTTAAAACCAAGCACAAATATAATTCAGTTTAAAAGGATGTACAGAAACAGTTGTTTGGAAAACTATGAGAAATGATTGTATATTTTAAATGTAAGTAGGAATAACTTGCATAATGATTTAAAGGACAATCATTGATCAAGTAAGGGGTGGGAATTAATACGCATTTGCTTCCTCCTACTCCCTTTCGGACACATATGATTTATTATTATTATTAATATGAAGTATTGTTGAATATATAAATATTATCATGAATGTGTAAATACTGTATTTTAACAATACGGTATTCTGTTTTTCACATTTTTAAAAAGAAATCTGTTCGAAATAAAGATTGAACTGAAATCTTCTTTGAGTAGAAAGCGTTCAGGCTGAAAAATCCAATATATAAATATGTATTTTTTCAACATTGTTTGTGTGCAGGTGTGTGTGTGTGTGTGTCACCTGGGGGCATGAGGTGCAGCAGCAGGCCTCGGGCCAGCAGCATCTGCCCGGTGCGTAACACACACCCCCAGCCGCTGTCTGAGGTCAGAGCGCCGTCGGGCAGCGGAGAGAAACCCCGTCTGTAGGTCAGCCACAGCAGGGAGGAGAAGACGCGGCGGAAACCCTCCCTGTCCCCTGAAACAGAGGGGGACATTTCAGACATCTTCCTGGGTCCATCTTTCTGTTTTTATTGTCAACAGTTATTCTATCAGAGCACGTATCCAAAGTAGGTAAACAAATCCTCACTTAATAGAACAATAGGAAGAGTAACAATGTCAATACTGCCTAACACCGGGCAAACTACACCCCACACACAGAAGACTACCAGATCAGCTAAAACTAAAATGTCAATAACAAACAATAAATGTCAGTACGGCAGCACCTCCTCCCCGCGACAACCCGTCCATCTTTTTTTATATTTCTTTGAAGGACAGACTATTTATTTCTATTGATTTCTTCTTTTTGAGAAAGGGGCAGGTGATATAAGATGATGTTCTTGGCCCCGCCCCTTTTCGGGCATGGTGTGTTTTTTGGGGCTTTCTTTGGGAGTTTTTCCTGCGAGGGTCTACTCTACTCTAAGGTCAGAGGGTGTCGCACTTTGTATTAACTGCGAAACCCGGTGAGTTAGTGAGACTGGGCATCCAAAGCGACTTACACACACTCAGTACTGTGGACAATCCCCACAGGAGCAAGTTGGGGTGAAGTGTCTCAGGGACACAACGACATGCTGACTGCAGTGGGACTCGAACTTGCTACCCCCTGATTCAAAGTCCAGCACACTATCCACTGAGCCACAGCCTCCCTAAACAAAACTGGATTGATTGACATGAAAAGAAACATTTCAGGCAGCCTCACCGTGATCCTTGAGCTCGTAGGATTGTCCGAACATGATGACAGGAGACCTCTTGCTGAACTTCGATTTCTGCTTCAAGGACCAACCTGAGAGACGAGGACAGTTTCACCTCACAAGGTGAAAGAGAACACACTTTGCTGATGATATAGCTTCTAGATTGAATGTCAGAAGGTATGTGGAAATATGTGAATGAGGTTTCATTCCCTCTAATACTTCATATCGTAATTGCAATATTAGTACTTTTCCCGTTTAGTTCCTGGGAGTTTGCGTTCACACCAAAAAGAGAACTTAGTTCAGAGAACTTTTCCCCCATGTTTAGTGCCTGCTAGAGAGGTGGGACTTTCCTGGGGAGAAAAAAGTTCCAATTTCTGATTGGCTGGGCGAATTGCAAACCACGCCCCCTAAATAAAAGTCTTCAGCCTGGATTTAAAAGTAGTCAGAGTTGCAGCGGACCTGCAGGTTTCTGGGAGTTTGTTCCAGATGTCTGGAGCATAATAACTGAACGCTGCTTCTCCATGTTAGTTCTGACTCTGGGGACAGAAAGCTGACCAGTCCCTGAAGACCTGAGAGATCTGGATGGTTCATAGTTTAGCAGGAGGTCAGAAATGTATTGTGGGCCTAAACCATTCAGTGCTTTATAAACCAGCAGCAGTATTTAGAAATCTATTCTTTGACACACAGGAAGCCAGTGTAAAGACTTCAGAGCTGGAGTGATGTGATCCACTTTCTTAGTGTCAGTGAGGACTCGAGCAGCGGCGTTCTGAATCAGCTGCAGCTTCCTAATAGATGTTTTAATGAGACCTGTGAAGACACCTTTGCAGTAGTCGAGTCTACTGAAGATAAAAGCATGGACACGTTTCTCCAGATCCTGCTGTGACATTAGTCTTTTAATCCTAGATATGTTCTTTAGGTGATAGTAGGCTGATTTAGTAACTGTTTTAATGTGACTGTTGAAACTCAGGTCAGAGTCCATGACTACACCTAGGTTTCTGGCTTTATACGTTAAAGTGCTTAGTAAGTAAGTGTGAAAGCGGCTAAAGTGTTCTTATGATATAGTTCCTCGATTACAATTCAGAAGGTCAAATATGTGAACCTGTGAATGAGGTGTAAGCCCCTCTACCGTCGTAATTCATATCACAACAATAGTATTTTTTGTTCCAGATCTTGCCGCCCTTGTTGGTAAGACAGACCATATTTGACGCTGTTCCAGGCTGAGATGAACCTGGATCTGAGCGGTCCTCGGTCCTCCGTCTCCTGCGGTTCCCGGCTGGGTCCTGGAGGCTTGGCGGATTCAGAGGAGAGGAAGAGCCAGTCGTCCTCGTCTTCCTCAGGAGGCTGGGAGGAGGTGCTGGGGTTCATACCGACAGGAGAAGATCGAAACCAGAAGAATTTCTCCTTATCTCCATTTCAGCCTGGGAGAAAACACAGAGGCAAGTTTATTCATAATAATAATAATAATAATAATAATAATAATAATAGCGCCTTTCAAGGGACCCAAGGCCGCTTTACCTGGTGAACAAACAAACAAAAGGGGCAAATAATAAAGTAAATAATTAATGAAATAGCAGTAGGAGTGGAAGCAGGGGGACTGTAGGGGTCAAAGGTCATGGTTTTTATTGAGCACTTTTCAACACAAGGCAATTCAAAGTGCTTCACAAAAATGAAAGACATTAAGAGCATATTAGAAACATTAAAAAGCAAAGATAATAAAGCGTGAAGAACAGGTACATGAATACAAGTTACAGTGCAGTGTGACATGTGAATAGTTCAATTCAAAGCAGTGTCAGAAAGAAAAGTCTTCAGCCTGGATCTAAAAGTAGTCCGAGTTGCAGCGGACCTGCAGGCTTGTTCCAGATATTTGACAAGACCCCTCGCCACATCCTCTCATTCCTCTACCCCTAGTCTTCCCATCCAAACTAAACATGTGACACAACATCCACGAGGCAGCTGTTGTGGATTGGATCAATGCAACAATTATTCCTTATATTTGAGCAATTGTTCTTAAGATCTGACGCTGAACTGAAGGGACGATGTTATCCGCGGCAAAGTCAATAATTCTCCCGTGACATTAAGAGAGGAGAAACCATGTGACTGCGTCCTGTGACTCCAGGAATGTGAGAGATCGTTCAGCCGCAGCAGAGAAGCTGGAGAAACTCAAAGGGCCGGTTGTAACTTTAAGACTATATAAAAATACATATATAAATATTTAATATATATAAAATAATGTATTACATTATTGCCTCTGCATTGGATTATTATCCGATTGGGGAATAACTTCATAATTAACTACGTCTGAAAGCAGAAGTCTGGGGCAAATAATTGCAAGTCTCTTCAGGGAGAACGTCACAAAATGATTTAAAAAGAAAAGCCACATTCTAAGAAAAAAGTCAAATTTTGAAAAAAAAGGCACATTCTGAGAAAAAGGCATATTTGAGATGCATTGTGGGACATGTAGTTTATGAGCAACATGCTTCTGTAAATCGGCATGTAACCGTATAATAAACATATTATATTCTTTGCAAGCTCTTGTGGGGCCGCATGAAATGAAGTCATGGGCCGGATTTGGCCCCCGGGCCTTGAGTTTGACACCCCTGCTCTGAAGCGTTACTGAGGTACATACAGGACGCCATATTTAGCGGGGCTGCAGCTGCACAATGAATCGCAATGTGAAAGTATATAGTGCTATTTTTAGTACTAGATGTTCCAACCCTTGTGTTATGTTCACATTTCGCACCCTTTGGAAAAGTTCGGGTCAAATTGACCCGGGACGTATTTCAGGGTTTAAAAAAAAATACAGAACTAAATTCAACATGCACAATTCCTTATATGTTGTCTTTAACTCATTCCCCAACAATATAAATGAAATATATGATTAGTTTTTGAAAATACTCTTTGCTAGATCAAATTTAACAATGGAAGTGTCCATCGTTTTTTGTGATAAAAATGTAAGTTAAAAAAAATACACTGCAATAAAAACTAGGTTTACATTTTGCTCGTGCTTTTCTAGGACACATGTAAATGAAACATTTCTTCATTAATGTTTATTATTTTTAATCTGTCATATAATAATCAAAGCCCTGAAGGAAATAAAGCAATTTAACAGCAATTGGAACACAAGAACCACATCCAAAAGTATTGGGCTGTGAAATATAGAGAGAATGAAACATATAAATGACATAGAACAGATATAAACACAAAGCAAATACAAATAATTGTGTGTGTGTGTGTGTGTGTGTGTCTGTCTGTCCTGGTATTGTATCCGTGTCAGATTGACCCAAACCTCTTATGAAGGACATAAATGCGGGTGGGCATTTTTTCACAAGTGGAAAAAAATAAAAACAATTCCACAATAAATAAGCCCCGCCCATTGAGTTTCAGGTTGAACGGAAATATCCTTATTTGTTTGTGTTAATTGAAAATGGAAATCGGGTCTAAAAACACCACACAAGGGAATGAGTATACATTAGCATACGTATAGAGTGAAATAATCCATAACAATCATATATGGGTTAAAAATATTAAATGTATGAAGGCTCTAGTTATGTGAAAAAGTATAATGTACACAAGTATGCTACTGAAGATACATGAACTTTGTTAATATGTAATTATGTTAAGGCAGAAGGTGGCCATTGACATGTTCATCCACTGATTAACTGCTTTCAAAATAACATGGCACCTAAATTATTCTACATCCATTTGAAAAGGAAATACTGCACTATACTTTATATACAGTGGTGGAGGAGGTATATCCTTTACTTGAAATACTCTACTACGAGTCAAACATATTTCATTTGATGGTGTAAGTTTGTCATGTTGAGCCAATTTAAGATACTTGTGTTAAATAGTGGGTGGATTAGTACTACATGAAATCAAATCATGTTTTCATGTGTAAAAAACTAATCTAGAACATACACATCTAGTGGAGTAGCATGTATGTTGAAACAGTATTTAAGTACTATACTTTAGTAAATATACTTACTAGTCCACCACTGGTTATTTATAAAATGAAGTACGTCACAAACATTGGCTAGCTTACTGAAGTTAATACAAACAGGTACAAATACAACGTAAATACACGATAAAAACATCAAATGTACATTTAACAACCAGGAAAATAGGATACTACCAATTAAAAATAACTCAAGGTCGAACAAAAATGTAGGTTAAAACTGAAAACGTCTTAAAATCCTTTTAATTTTAAATCAATTTGTCATAACACTTTTCGGTATCCTATTTGAAATACAGTCCACTCGCGGTAAAACTGAGGATGTATGACACTTTAAAAGCACGACATTCATGTTTTACCTTCATTCGGGTCTCGTCATGGTGTCTCCTTTTAATGAAAGCTACTTAATGAGTTTCTCTGGAGAAGCTCCTCTGTTTGTGTTCAGTTTCTGAAGAATCTCCGCTCCGTAGAGAAAGCGGAGTTAATCTCTGCACTCACTTCCTGTTTACACCTGTCACGTAGGAGCACTGCTGTGATTGGATAATAGAGGACCAATGAGAGTGAGGTAACAACAGAGGCGGAAGATGTACTCAGATCTTGTATTTGAGTAAAAGTACTCAGGTATTGTACAGTAGAAGTATTCATATGTTGTACTTGAGTAAAATTAGTAGTACTCAGATCTTGTGCTTTAGTAAAAGTAGAAGTACTTAGATCTTGTAATTGAGTAAAAGTAGAAGTACTCATGTTGTACTTGAGTAAAATTAGAAGTACTTAGATCTTGTGCTTGAGTAAAAGTAGAAGTACTTAGATCTTGTAATTGAGTAAAAGTAGAAGTACTCAGATATTGTACTTGAGTAAAAGTAGAAGTATACTCAGATCTTGTAATTGAGTAAAAGTAGAAGTACTCAGATATTGTACTTGAGTAAGAGTAGAAGTACTCAGATCTTGTACTTGAGTAAAAGTAGAAGTACTCAGATCTTGTTCTTGAGTAAAAGTAGAAGTACTCAGATCTTGTACTTGAGTAAAAGTAGAAGTACTCAGATATTGTACTTGAGTAAAAGTAGAAGTACTCAGATCTTGTACTTGAGTAAAAGTAGAAGTACTCAGGTCTTGTACTTGAGTAAAAGTAGAAGTACACAGATCTTGTTCTTGAGTAAAAGTAGAAGTACCAGTAGGAATACTCTGTTCCAGTAAAAGTCCTGCATTCAAAATGTCCCTCAAGTGAAAGTAGAAAAGTATTCTCATCTAAATATAGTGAAAGACAGTGAAAGTAGTCGTTGTGCAGATTGGTCCATTTCAGAATAATATATCTGATATGTTTTATAATGATTGATCATGAAAGTGTTCTCAGAGCTGGTGAAGGTGCAGCTAGTCTGAAGTACTTTGTAGACTGCAGGGTAGCTGGTGGAGGTGCAGCTAGTCTGAAGTACTTTGTAGACTGCAGGGTAGCTGGTGGAGGTGCAGCTAGTCTGAAGTACTTTGTAGACTGCAGGGTAGCTGGTGAAGGTGCAGCTAGTCTGAAGTACTTTGTAGACTGCAGGGTAGCTGGTGAAGGTGCAGCTAGTCTGAAGTACTTTGTAGACTGCAGGGTAGCTGGTGGATTTACTCCAGGTGGAACTAAAGTCTGATTCAACACTTGATTAGATTTCACATCATTCATCCAGATCTGAGAAGTAACTAAAGGGATTAAATACATGTAGTGGAGTACAAGTACACCATGTACCTCTGAACCGTAGTGGAGTAGAAGTACAGAGTAGCATAGCATGGAAATACCCAACTACTATTCAGAGGTAAAGTATTGTTTTTTTAAAATTATATTAAGAAGCATACATCAAATATAAAACCAATCTAGTTGGGTATTTAAAATAAAACCTATATTGCTGTTAATCTAAAGAAAAGTCAGACAAAGGTTTGGGTTTCTCTGCATTTTATTACAGTTCTGCACTTTAGGCTTTTTTGCATTGCTTTTTTTCACAATGGTGGCTAATAAACATGAAGCAATGTAATAAACAACAACAGGCAGAGAGGGTTGCTGCAGTAAAAATAAACAACAACACAAAACAGCAAAATCACAGAAAGGGGTCACAGGGGGGAACACACACACACACACACACACTTCTCTAAATGCAAAATGTATAAACAACTCACTTCAGTAGTAAAGCAGAAAGTCACTAACTGATGACATGTGAAACATAATAAATAAAAAAAGTCTTATAAATAGAAAAATAAACCGGTAAATAACAATATTGTAAATAAAGTGCAATTCTTCTCACACACCAACACCTTGGGTAAATGTCTGGAAATATTGTAATAAATGAAACTGTTAAAGCTCAGGCTGCAACAAAACAATAATGCATTGTGTATTAAATGGAAACATTTCTTTCTTGTTACCTCAGGACATGTGGTGTAATGTGACGTGTATCCACAAGGTGGCGATCTATGTCCATCGTCCAATCGGAGCCTTGTGTCAGGATCATTTTTCTGTTATATTTAATTAAAAAAACAAGACGTAAAGGGCCCATGTCACGGCCATTTCCACTGATCATAATTCCACTAGAATACATTTAAATTGTGCAATTTTCCAAACTGGTTTCTCATACAGCATCAGTATGTGTATTCACTCTCTCTCTCTCCCCCCCCCCCTCGTTGCTGATACAGAGGCCCTTTCTCATTTCTCGAACTCCCCTCCTCGACTCCTATCCTCGATACTTAGTCCCGCCCACAGGAGATGCGAGCGGAGGAGCCGAGGAGGACCGTGGAGGACCCATCAGTGTATCCTCGGTTATAGCTCCTCCAGAGAGGCTCCTCGACGCTCGATCCTCGAAGTGCATTTAGAGAAATTAGATGTCCTTCAACATGGCGCGCTGAAATTCATTTCCGGGTCATTACCGGAGGACCGAGGAGTCGAGGAGGGGGATTTGATGAAATGAGAAAGGGCCAGAGAGAACAAGCGAAACTCATCCTGAGCACACACACACTCACAGCCGAAGTCAAAGCAATAAATGTGGCTTGATATCGAGAAAGAAAAAGGTTTATAACGCTGTGAGTCAATGGGTCTGCGGAGAGCGTTCCTCCGCCATCACAACTCGTCTATCTCCAGCGTTCAGGGAGCTCTATGCAAGTCAATGGGACTCCCTGTGTGTGAGGGGCTCCGCGGATTGGTCCATTTGAGCCAATCCGGTCATTTGTTGTTGATGTGGGTTTTCACACGTCACAGAACCAGGAAGCAAACAATGGAGAAAGAAAAGTCCAACGAGGCGTTCTGGGGCAGCACACAGGTTGTGGCTCTGCAGACCGTTTACATTCAGAGCAGCCTTCATAGCACACGAGGGGACGGGTAATAACCGGAAAAGCATGACATGGGACCTTTAAGCTCTGAGATGCTCTCAATATACCTACTCCTCGCTCTGCTTTAACTGGAGGGTGCTCTGTTTTATGAAACTGGGCACTGTTGGATTGCATATTCTTATTATTATACATTAAACACAGAAAATAAACACTGGCACTTTCCTTCACGACACACACATCTGCATAAATAGCAAAAAGTGAATCTAGCCTACACTCTCCTCACTAACACACACTCACTTCCTAAAATATATAATTGCACATGTTTACTACGACGACACTTTGAGACTAAGATGTGTTTATTGCAACCCTTTTTCTTCTTCTTCTTCTTCACTGTAAACTCAGTAATCGGGGACGCTGAGGGTGTTTCTCAATGTCGAGGACGCTTCCTTGGTAGGACATGTCCCTCCGAGTCAGCAGGTCCTTCAGAAGCGAGGCAAGAATCCTTCCTAGCCTCGGAAAACAAAGAATGGTGGAACAGGCTAACAGGTGTGCGTCATATTCGAGGCCCCGCCTTAAATGGAGCGCGATTTCCGCCAAAGATTTGGGAAGTTGGTCCGTGCGCAAAGCATTGTGGGGATTTTAAGACCGCGGAGGATACACATGTGCAGCCTCGAAATTTCCCGCAACGAAGGACGTAGGCCTCCGTTGAATTCCAAGGATCCTGGACATTGGAACAGTCCTTCGGCGGCACTCGATGACGATGCTCTGGAGCATCCTTCCTCGACATTGAGAAACACCCCGGAAGGATGCTCCAGAGCCACCTTTTCAAGCATACTACGTCTTCGAGTTCCGCCGAAGGACTGTTCCAATGTCTAGGATGCTTGGAATTCTACCGAGGACTGAATCCTTCGTTGCGGGAATTTTCGAGGCTGCACATGTGTATCCTCCGCGGTCTTAAAATCCCCACAATGCTTTGCGCACGGACCAATTTCCCCAAATATTTGGCGGAAATCGCGCTCCATTTAAGGCGGGGCCTCGCACATGACGCACACCTGTTCCACAATTCTTGGTTTTTCCGAGGCTAGGAAGGATTCTTGCCTCGAAGGACCTGCTGACTCGGAGGGACATGTCCTACCAAGGAAGCCTCCTCGACATTGAGAAACACCCACTAAGACATTAGCATTGTTAGCTCGTTGCTAAGCGCCCCCTGTGCAAGTTTATCAAATCTTCCTCGTTCATTTTCACTTATATTCAGCCCTTAGTTCCATCGCTTCCATCTTTTGGTTTCTTGGTCCAGTTTACGTGATGAATTCCTTCCTACATCGAGACTCTGTGTGGTAACTCGACAACTTGTAAAGCGTTTCCACTTAATGTAATAACACCCACATTTTGTAAGAGATAGCAGCGCACCATCATTTGGACAAAATAAGAAATTGCGATTTTAAATATCATTAATAAGTGATCAACCTTTTGAGCGCAGTCTACTTTTTCCAAATGGCTTTATAATAAGTCTACCGATTTTAAAAGTCTCCTATTATCCTGTTCCTCATCAATATATCCAGAGCCTGTCTCTGATTGGCTGAAACACCAAACAGATCATTGCAGCATTACCCATAATCCCCTCTGTTTCAGCCCTGTTTCCAAAGTGCTGATTCTCTGTCTGTTACTTCAGATGAAAATAAGGAGGGGACACATGTTGATGTAGAAGAGACATGAAGAAGAGGGGACACATGTTGATGTAGAAGAGACATGAAGAAGAGGGGACACATGTTGATGGAGAAGAGACATGGAGAAGAGGGGACACATGTTGATGTAGAAGAGACATGAAGAAGAGGGGACACATGTTGATGTAGAAGAGACATGAAGAAGAGGGGACACATGTTGATGTAGAAGAGACATGGAGAAGAGGGGACACATGTTGATGTAGAAGAGACATGAAGAAGAGGGGACACATGTTGATGTAGAAGAGACATGAAGAAGAGGGGACACATGTTGATGTAGAAGAGACATGAAGAAGAGGGGACACGTGTTGATGTAGAAGAGACATGAAGAAGAGGGGACACATGTTGATGTAGAAGAGACATGAAGAAGAGGGGACACATGTTGATGTAGAAGAGCGAGCATGAAGAAGGGGACACATGTGATGTAGAAGACGTGAAGAAGAGGGGACACATGTTGATGTAGAGGAGACATGAAGAAGAGGGGACACATGTTGATGTAGAAGAGACGTGAAGAAGAGGGGACACATGTTGATGTAGAGGAGACATGAAGAAGAGGATTTTGCACAATAGGTGACCTTTAAGATGTCCATTATTTAACTACACAAGACGTGTCAGTAAATATAAGGGCTGCACAATATGGAAAAATAATGAAATATATTGGATATTTGAGGGAATTGCACATTTTGAAAACATTTTTCACATAAAAAATATATGAAAATACTCAAAGTGTGATTTGTACCAAATAAGGACGTTTTATTACGTTTTTACGAACATTATTTTATTTTAGTATTACTCTATAAAATGGAGTTTAATTGTGCCGCCCTTATATCCAACCGCACGGCAACATGTAAAACATTTCCCCACTGTTTAATTAAATATGAATAATTTAATATTCAGTGTTCATTTGAATGAAAATTTCATAAATCCTGCATTATGTAAACAACATCTACAATTATAGGTATATCTAAGGAGAAAAGTGATGCAGTCTGTAGGACTAAAGATACTAATATAATCAAATGTAAACGTTCAATCATAAAAATCCTTATACGTGAGAGTAACACACGCGTCACTTCCGGGCAAAAATGACGGCTCCGCCCACTTTTGGGGGAAACCAACAATAGAGTCTGTCTGCAGACTGCAGCAAGGAGGCGTTTCCTATAGGGGCGTTTCCTATAGGGGCGTTTCCTATAGGGGCGTTTCCTATAGTGAACGACGGGAGCCGGCTCTCGCCAGCGAACGAGACGTTTTTTGTTTTGTTTTTGCGGAGGGATCTAGATCGGCATGAAGGCACATTATGCGATGTGCAATGTGGACATTATCCCGCTTATTACACATGGCCACATTCTCAACAAAGTAACGACATGACTCCCAATAATAATTGAAATGCTTTTATGGATTTAGAAAAAGATTTTATTGATTTAAAAAATAGTTTTTTGTATTGATTTAAATTGACATGCATCCGCTAAGAAAAGTAGTCCGTTGTTACCGTTTGAACTAACGTAACAACGGCAGGAACTGCTTCGATAGTGTTTTTGAGGAGCTTTTTGATTACAGATTTGAAAACATCGTTGCTTGCTTTAAAAGTAGCACAATTCATTATGTCAAACCTTGAAAGATATCCCTGCCCTAATGCCAAAAGTAACTGGCAACTATGTCGCCGTAGCTATGATGCCTATGTCTGGACCGCTGCGTAAAAAGGAGGGTTTCTGACCCATTACTTCTCTTCCTACTTTTTGTCCCCCTCTTCTCCCCGCTGCAGCCTAGCAGTTGATCTCAAAGCACGCTCCCCTCTCCTGCAGGGAGAAAAACTATATTTATATACTTTATATAGGTTGATACAGTAGCCCCTTTTTTTAAATAGTTTTTATAGGTGTTGCCATCTGTTTTGTGCAGCGTGGTTCTACAAGCAAGTTAATGCATTAATTGGGTGGTATCAGAGAGTTACACGGGTCTGTAAATGCAATGAAAACAATTGGCCACAGCAAATAATTTATATTAAACATGTACTTTTTACTTTTGAATACTTTAGTACAAAGGATGTCTTGAATAATTTAAGTAATATATGTGTGTACACATATAAATCATTAGTCAAAACAGCGCTACATTTGATTTAATTAAAAGGTATAATATGTGGTAAACTGAAGAGCCCTTTGGGAGCCGTAAGAGCCGGCTCTTCTTGGTGAGCCAAATGATCCGGCTCAGCAAGAAGAGCCGGAATTCCCATCACTAGAACAATGACTTCTTCTGCGAGGATTTATAAAAGCAGCTGGATAAAAAAAGTTAGGAAACGCCCCTATAGGAAACGCCTCCTTGCTGCGGTCTGCAGACAGACCCATCTCGAAACCAAAGCCGTCAGTTGAACGGCGGTCGATACAAATTCTGAAGTTTTTGCCAATCCGATCAGAAATGTAAGAAAACCGTGGTTTGTCTGATCTTCAAAGAACCCGGTTACGATGGCCAGACAGGCTAACGATTACATTCAATCTTTTGGAAACCGACGATCAGGCTTGATGTATGGTTACATTAAAATCAGTAGGCGATCGATGTCCACAGATGAGAGTAACATCTAGTCACTTTACGGCCCCGCCCCCTTTTGGGGAAACAGCGCTGTCACCTGAACGGCCATCGAGCCTGAAGCCACAGAGCTCTTCTGTTGCCGTCCTTTCTTCTTAGAGGAAGTCCAGAAACACTGACCTCTGGATCTGTTTTAATGTTTGAGGAGCAATAAACGACACACAGCTTGTTGCCATGATACAACTATTATGTCCCGCCTCGCTCATGAGAGAAACAGCTGGAGAAATTACAGCCTCGCCTACTGATTTTAATTCAACCATATATCGAGCCCGATCGTCGATTTCAAATGATTGAATGTAATCGTTTGCCTGTCTGGCCATCGTAACCGGGCTCTTTGAAGATCAGACAATCCACGGTTTGCAAACATTTCTGATCGGATTGGCAAAAACTTCAGAATTTGCATCGACCGCGGTTCAACTGACATGACGGGGACGGGGCCGTAATTTTCACCCGGAAGTGACGTCGGTGTTACTCTCATCTTAATCTTTATTTTATGTATATCATATATACTAATACTAATATATATATCAATACTTATCACTGGGTGCCTAAAAAAATACATTGAGTGTCACTTAATTCCTTAACTTTAAGATTAAGGAATCTATTTTGGTGTGTTTTTACATCTCCTGCATAAAACAACTTAAATATATAAGAATGTATTAGAAAATGGCGGGGGGGGGGGGGAAATGCATTATATTGAATTTAGCTGTAAATAAAGCGGTTTATTCGAAAATGCGGGTGTTATTATGGAGTCAGCTAATGTAATAAAGAAAAAAGCTTAACATGTTGTCAAGTTATTCATTACAGAGCCTAAACTCTTTTAAAAACAGTGTGTTGTTCCTTTAAAATCTGGACTAAATGAATGAAACGTGATAAATGCCTTCGGTTAATAACGTAACCGGCTAACAGTTTGAAGAGTTGTTCACAGTGTTCTCCACCTGAAGGTCTGCTTTTTCTTTTTAAATATTCCATCGTTTTCCATGTACAGTGTCAGACATGCATCGAGACGTATGCATTGTTTCCTCTATATATATTTAAACGACACATTAACACACACAGGCCTACAGTAGGATCCAACATGGCCGACGCTTCTTCACGAGTCGGCTATTTGGTTTTCAGGCGTTTCTGTTTCTCCGCCTCCACTCAGAGTTAATTGATATGTCAGAGTGATGCTACAGTAGAAGGCACTATGGAGGGGATCTGCCTCAATGCTGTGTGTGTGAACAGAGGTACCACGTCGACAGCAGGAGAGACGTGAGCCAATCAGTGCTTAGATACAAGTAGGGACTCTACTTTAAAGAGTCCTCTCCTGCTGATGTTCAGGTGTATATCAGTATGTAGTGTCTCTACTTTAAAGAGTCCTCTCCTGCTGATGTTCAGGTGTATATCAGTATGTAGTGTCTCTACTTTAAAGAGTCCTCTCCTGCTGATGTTCAGGTGTAGATCAGTATGTAGTGTCTCTACTTTAAAGAGTCCTCTCCTGCTGATGTTCAGGTGTATATCAGTATGTAGTGTCTCTACTTTAAAGAGTCCTCTCCTGCTGATGTTCAGGTGTATATCAGTATGTAGTGTCTCTACTTTAAAGAGTCCTCTCCTGCTGATCTTCAGGTGTATATCAGTATGTAGTGTCTCCTCTTTAAAGAGTCCTCTCCTGCTGATGTTCAGGTGTATATCAGTATGTAGTGTTTCTACTTTAAAGAGTCCTCTCCTGCTGATGTTCAGGTGTATATCAGTATGT
Organism: Pseudochaenichthys georgianus; assembly: GCF_902827115.2. Taxonomy (NCBI): domain Eukaryota; kingdom Metazoa; phylum Chordata; class Actinopteri; order Perciformes; family Channichthyidae; genus Pseudochaenichthys; species Pseudochaenichthys georgianus. Next base: position 34,552,792 of record NC_047510.2, on the reverse strand, counting down.
AGTGTCTCTACTTTAAAGAGTCCTCTCCTGCTGATGTTCAGGTGTAGATCAGTATGTAGTGTCTCTACTTTAAAGAGTCCTCTCCTGCTGATGTTCAGGTGTAGATCAGTATGTAGTGTCTCTACTTTAAAGAGTCCTCTCCTGCTGATGTTCAGGTGTATATCAGTATGTAGTGTCTCTACTTTAAAGAGTCCTCTCCTGCTGATGTTCAGGTGTATATCAGTATGTAGTGTCTCTACTTTAAAGAGTCCTCTCCTGCTGATCTTCAGGTGTATATCAGTATGTAGCGTCTCTACTTTAAAGAGTCCTCTCCTGCTGATGTTCAGGTGTATATCAGTATGTAGTGTCTCTACTTTAAAGAGTCCTCTCCTGCTGATGTTCAGGTGTATATCAGTATGTAGTGTCTCTACTTTAAAGAGTCCTCTCCTGCTGATGTTCAGGTGTATATCAGTATGTAGTGTCTCTACTTTAAAGAGTCCTCTCCTGCTGATGTTCAGGTGTATATCAGTATGTAGTGTCTCTACTTTAAAGAGTCCTCTCCTGCTGATGTTCAGGTGTATATCAGTATGTAGTGTCTCTACTTTAAAGAGTCCTCTCCTGCTGATCTTCAGGTGTATATCAGTATGTAGCGTCTCTACTTTAAAGAGTCCTCTCCTGCTGATGTTCAGGTGTATATCAGTATGTAGTGTCTCTACTTTAAAGAGTCCTCTCCTGCTGATGTTCAGGTGTATATCAGTATGTAGTGTCTCTACTTTAAAGAGTCCTCTCCTGCTGATGTTCAGGTGTATATCAGTATGTAGTGTCTCTACTTTAAAGAGTCCTCTCCTGCTGATGTTCAGTTATAATTTAAATCCTCAATGAAGGTTTTCTACTTTTAATGGATTTTATTTACAGTGTAGTCAACATTAAACGATACCTTGTTGTTCGTGAACATGCAGATCTGTTTCACGCGAGTTGGCACGTCGTCTCTCCGCTCACACAAACCCCATTGCTCAGATCTGCCTCCATATATGGGCGTCTCCTTTCATCACGAGTGATGTTTGGAGCTGCGAATGTTTCCTCTGTCGGCCATGTTCACAGACGCCGGCCCCCCCCTTCGCCCCCCCGCAGACGCCCCCTCTGCCTTCCCCACGTTCCCCTTCTTCTCCTCGTTCGTCTTCATCACGGTATCTTTCCCTCTCGCCCCCTCCGGCGCCCCCCCCTTCAGCACGGTTTTGGCCACGGTGGTGAGCTGAGTGACGAAACTGACTTTCTCGCCGGGAGACATGGGGCGGGGTTTATTAGAGGAGGGCGAGGAGGGGGAGGTGGGGTTCTCCTCCAGGACCTCCAGGTGCGCCCTCTCCTCCTTGCCCCCCCGGTAGCTGTTGGACACTTTGGATCTGAGAGGAGCCTGGGTGGGAATCGGTGGAGCGGGTGCTTTCGTTTTGACCGTTTCCGCAGCTTTTTCGCCGCTTTCTGAGCCTTTGGGCAGCTTCGGTTGCTCGGCAACGTTCCCTTTCTCCTCCTGAGCTTCAGCCGCAGCTCCACTGGCTGTCGGCTGCTTACTGTCTTGTTGCTGCGCACCTTTTGAAGTTGCATTCTTCTCATCCCTACCCTTGGAGTCCGCCGACTCAGCACTTTTCGGGTTCTGCTTCTCCTCCGCAGCTGGCTTTGACTTTTCCGCCGCGTCACTTTTCTTCAACACCTCGGCGGTTGATATTTTACTCACAACACTCTCCCTAGTGTCTCTCGACGGGATGAGAGTGTCCCGACTCAGCGGAGACTCCTGCCTCCCCATCCTCCTGATGGGCTTCGGCCCTCCGCTCTCCATGGGAGGAGAAGGTGAGGAAGACGATGAAGGTGAAGGTGGAGCTGGTCCGTTCTCTCCCTCCATTTCTAGCAGACTCTGCAGGCTGTGCTCGCAGTGAAAAGAGTCCCTTCTGTAGTCGCCGTGCGCCACCTCCAGGCTGTGCTTACGCAACGAAACCCCGCCCGTAAGAGGGGAAGGCGAGGATGACGACGAGGAGGAGGAAGGTAGAATCGCCCCGAGTTTTTCCGCCGATTGCACCCGCTGCAGGAGAGGGGATCGCGGCGGCTCGGCGCTTTTCGGTCGAGGGCGAGAAACGGGAGGGGAGGAGTGAAGTTTTGCGGGAAAAGTCTGCGTTGTGTTGGAGCTCCCCACCGTGTGGCCAGAGAGGGGGGGGGGGGGGGAGGTGGTGGGGGAGGGCGTGTGAGCCAGGGGGGAGAGAGGGATGTTCCCAGCTGATTTACAGCGAGCGGAGCGGTACTGGCGGTGCAGCTTAGGGGAGAGGCCGTGCAGCGAGCTGGGTCTCATGTGGTGGGAGGAGGAGGCGGCGGCGGCGGCGGGGGAGTTGGGGGTGCTGGAGGCCGGAGAGCTGCTCTGAGAGGAGGTGCCTGCGGGGGGAGAGAGGGAATAACGGTTATACAATAATAATCACTTCCTGTCATAGAGAAAAAAGGACTTTGCTGCATTGAACAACATGCTTTTATATACCTCGATAAACCTCTATACACACATTCAAACACACATACATCGACTTACCTCTAAACAACTAAATATACCTTCATATATAACTTTATATACACATTCATACACACTTTTGTACCTGTAAATACCCCTGTATAACTTCTTTGTATATCTCTATATGTCATGATATACCTCTATTTATAAAACGGACAAGTCAAATCAAGCAATCTGATTGGTTCTTAGCCGTGATATACTGAGCGTATACCACGGGTAGAATTGTAAGTTACTTTTCACAACAAGTCAGTATCCCTCCGCGTCTGAGAAAAACAGTATACCGTTAGGCTGAAAAGCAAACTGCAGGCAGTTTGCTTTTCATACTGGAACAAGAAAGCAGCGGAGAAGTAACGGGGCAGAAACCCTCCTTTTTACGCAGCGGCCAGACATACACATCAAACGGCAAAACATATTCAGTGTGCAGTTCCTTTGGCATTAGGGCAGGGATATCTAGATACTTTCCAAGGTCTGACATCATGAATTGAGCTACTTTTAAAGCAAGCAACGATGTTTTCAAATCTGTAATCAAAGAGGTCCGCAAAAATACTATCGGCCAATCAGATTGCTTGATTTGACTTGTCAGTTTTATAAATATATTTACATTTCTTCTGTTACGAAACAAACTTACAAAGCATAAAATGGAAACATTTAAGATTAACTTCGACCTCCGGGGGTCTTACTATGGAGGAGTGGATCGAGCAGTGCCTATCTCCAGAAAAAAAAGCACCTAAACGACGACATGCAGAGCTACGTGAAGAGCAGGTAGACCAGCTGGAGAAGTAGCACCATTCAAAAGCTTTCTGATGCGGGTCTTGAAACAAAGCAGAGAAAGTATGACCGTTAGTGGCCACAGGTGCGAAAGCTCTCTCCAGAGCTACTGGAAGCCAAATCTCGGGGACCGGAGAAAGTGGAGCAATATTCTCACCACGCCAAGCAACAGCCTAGAACAACCTCAACAAGTAACCACGTAAGCCATGCTACTGATGCTGGACAGGTTTTCAGTGGGTGCAACATACAAATGAATGTAAATAAATAGCCAAATAATGGATCAACGCTCTCTGTCTAATATGTTCGCTAGCTGTTAGTGTTGTTGCATAGCAACCACCTCGCACTATGTTTCGCGCAGAAGGCAACGGAGGGAATATTTTATTTGGAACATCATTATTTACTAATAAAAACTATTTAAATTAGAGTGTGTATTTTTTTTTCATATTGCCACACTTGATAACCGTTTTATAAAAGCAATAGCTCACTTCAGGCCGTGATATATGCTCATTATATCACAGCTAAGGGGGTTGTCGACCCTCCGCTTCGCGTCGGGCCGAACCACGCCCCTTAGCTGTGATATAATGAGCATATACCACGGCCTGTCGTGAGCTATTGCTTAAATATCTTTATTCTATACATTTCAAAGTCCCGGCTGAATAGTAGCAATTCCGCTCAAATATTATCTGTGTTTATTTTTTAGCTACCAAAATGTTGATGGTGAGGCTATATAAAGCATGACGTCAATACATAATAAATACAATTAAAAAAATGCCGTCAACAGACAAAGAAATATATATATTTACATTCAACAGATTTTCATTGGCTAACAGAAACACCGGCCTGCTGTACTGTGCCGTGACTGGATGTGCTCTGAACTTAACTTAAGTAAGGACGTGTGTGTTTGGTAGACTACTTCTTTGCCAATGCTTTTTGGCAAGACTCCATCCCACAGATGCTTGTTCCTTTTTAAGGTATAAGAAAACAGGCGTTCCAACGGTAAAAGATTCATCGCCAAGAAGCATTGTTACAAGAAAGGAATCCAGATCCAGCACCAGACACGTGTTGTACGCTGCGATGGACAGTCTTGCACTAATGTACATTCTCAAAGATATAGAAGTGACTGTTATTTTGTAAATATTGATTGTTGTGCTTTGATTTAGGTCTTAATGTGTGCATATGTACCTAAATACACACAATCAATGTTGATTGTGTGTATATATATATATACAACTTTCTTAGTCAGTTACTCAAATGAGTACCAGGAGACAATGTTTGGTACTCAGGGCTGCCCATGGAGGGTTAGTGTTCAGCCCCTCTGTTTCGCGAACGTCGTCGTCGACGGGGGGGGGTGTGTCGGTGGGGGTGTGGTATTGAACGTCGACGGGAGGGGCGGGCGCTAGTGGAGCACGCGCGTTGAACTCGCGCCGGTAGTTGTGGCACAGTTCCGTACACCGACGTTACCAGCAGCCCCGTCTGTGCGCACGGCGACCGGCTCTGTCGTCCAGTGGAAATGCTTCACAAGTCCGGCGGTACGCAAATACGCTTAGTGAGACAAGTGACAGTTATGTGCTCCCCTGTATATACATATTTGTATACATATTTTTATATATATTTGTATTTTTTGTATTCGGGATTGTGGGAAATGGTATTTCGATCTCTGTCTGTACACACATTGACAATAAAGTTGAGTTTGAGTACTGACCCAGGTAGGGGGGTTCGGTGAGGTTGGAGCGGTAGCTCTGGGTGGGGGACCGGGCGGAGAGGCTGTGGGTCGGGGAGCCGGGCAGACTGTCTCCAGAGGACAGAGAGCGGTTCAGAGAGGAGAGGCTGCGGCTGGTGTGGAGCAGGTTCGACTGCTTGGTGATCTTCCTGAACAGAGAGCTGCGCTTCTTCCTGAGAGACAGATAGGATTTGTTGAGAGGAGTTAAGGTATGAAAGATTACAATAATCAAACTGAAAATAATTAACTAAAATCAAGTACATTTAAAAAAAATAAAATGAGAATAATAAATTGGCAAATAAAATAAAAACATAAAAATAAATATATTAAAATAATAAATGAGACAATTATGTATTCTAATAAAAAGCATTGCAGTAGCGCACTCTTGCCCCTCCTTGGCTCCCGTCCTCTTGCTTCGCCGCGCCATCTTGGATTTATAGCTGGACTTGCGAGCAGGACCCACTTTGATGGAGGTGTTCTCGAATGGAGTCGTTGTTACCGTCACCTTGCTTCCACTCTGCAGGTTACACACAAATGAACCACGTCATTTTATCAGGACCGTTCATTTCAGCCGTCTTGTAAAAATCATTCAATGCAGATATGGCAAAAGTACTCGCATCCTTTCCTCAAGTAGAAGTACAGATACTCGTGTTTTAAAATACTCTGGTGAAAGTAGAAGTACTGACTAAACTTCTTTACTCAAGTGAAAGTAAAGAGGCTTTGAAGTGTACTTCAGTAAAAAGTACCCATAACTACCAGCTGCTTTAAAGAGTACCTGACCTCCCTTTATATGAATAGAACAATAATGTCATTGTTAGCTAATGAATGTTTCCATGCTGAACAACGGCAACATGACAACGTTTCCATTGGTCCCTCTTCTTTAGAGAAGACCAGGAAGTGATGGATACACGGATCGTGTTCCAACCAATAGGCACGCAGTGACTCTAAAGAATAATGACCACGCACCAACACACATTCAGACTAAAGGAACCAGCTGTTTGGGAAATGAGAGAAGTAGAAAGTACAGGTATTTGAGTTCAACATGTAAGAAGTAGAAAGTACAGGTATTTGTGTTCAACATGTGAGAAGTAGAAAGTACAGGTACTTGGGTTCAACTTGTAAGAAGTAGAAAGTACAGGTATTTGTGTTCAACATGTAAGAAGTAGAAAGTACAGGTATTTGAGTTCAACATGTAAGAAGTAGAAAGTACAGGTATTTGAGTTCAACATGTAAGAAGTAGAAAGTACAGGTATTTGTGTTCAACATGAGAGAAGTAGAAAGTACAGGTATTTGTGTTCAACATGTAAGAAGTAGAAAGTACAGGTATTTGTGTTCAACATGTGAGAAGTAGAAAGTACAGGTACTTGGGTTCAACTTGTAAGAAGTAGAAAGTACAGGTATTTGTGTTCAACATGTAAGAAGTAGAAAGTACAGGTATTTGAGTTCAACATGTAAGAAGTAGAAAGTACAGGTATTTGGGTTCAACATGTAAGAAGTAGAAAGTACAGGTATTTGGGTTCAACATGTAAGAAGTAGAAAGTACAGGTATGTGTGTTCAACATGTAAGAAGTAGAAAGTACAGGTATTTGAGTTCAACATGTAAGAAGTAGAAAGTACAGGTATTTGAGTTCAACATGTAAGAAGTAGAAAGTACAGGTATTTGGGTTCAACATGTAAGAAGTAGAAAGTACATGTATATTGTGTTCAACATGTAAGAAGTAGAAAGTACAGGTATTTGTGTTCAACATGTAAGAAGTAGAAAGTACAGGTATTTGTGTTCAACATGTAAGAAGTAGAAAGTACAGGTATTTGGGTTCAAAATGTAAGAAGTCAAAGTAAAAAGTCGTCAGAAAAATAAGTAGTCGAGTAAAGTACTGATACCAGAAATATGTACTTAAGTACAGTAACAAAGTATTTGTACTCCACTACTTCCCACCTCTGATTTAAGTAGATAAGGATTAGATGTGTGTTCCTCACCTTCAGGATGAGCTCCACCACCTCCGTGTGGACCAGACCGTGGACTGACTCTCCGTTCACATGAGTGATCAGATCACCGGCGCTGAGTCCAGCTTCCTGAGCCGGACCTCCGTCTTCAACATGCTGTGGTTAGAACAAAAGGACTTCATGAAACACATTTACACACTTACCAGAAATGCATTTTATCTAATGGGGCTGGTGAGACAAAGAGAAACATATATTAACTCTGGAAGAAACATCTCAGCTCTGCATTGGATACTACTAATTAATTGGAATTTCATCAAAATCCCAATATGGACTAGTGCCTTTATGCAAATCGCAGTATGCACATATTCAAGGCAAAATATGTGAAGATATTTGAATGAAGTATTGTGGAGTTGTAGAGAAATCCTGGTATTCTACAACCTAAATAAAATAAGTTATATAAGTTATTTTTTCCAAATGATGCAGCCCAACGTAGTATTTTGCTGATAACTAAATACAAACTATGAAATCAATTACCTATGGTGTTCCACAGGGCTTTATACTCGGTCCGCTCAGTTTTTATAAATCATACAGGCTTCTGCTCAGCCATATATTAAAACTAGGGCTGTCAAGTTACCGCGTTAATAACGCAAAAAATACCATCAAGCACACTGCTGATGCCGACAGCCCCGCTCCTGCCGCCCGCTTGCGGCAGACCACACTTGAAAGTGTGCGGGGGAGACGCCTGGACACGTCTACGAGCAGCAAACTTTAATGTTCAGAGGTTGTTGTGTTTAATATTCATGAGAATATACAAACATTTGCATAAAGCATATTTGTCCACTCATATGTTGATAAGAGTATTCAAAACTTGAAAAATATCCCTCTAAGGTACATTTAGAACAGATACAAAATGTGCGATTAACTATGGACAATCATGCGATTAATCGCGATTAAATATTTTAATCGACTGACAGCCCTAATTACAACACTGTGTTTCAAAGCTCTGCAGATACTGCTAGTGCCTAATGACCCAATGGCTGTTGCTGTTTAAGAAACCACATTCAAAATCCTAAAGTTGAAATGTCTACACAGTTAAAGTATTTAAAATGAAATGAGAATAAAGATCTAATGTTGATGTTAATTTTAAAACAGACAAAAATGGACAACTATGTCAGTACAGTAGGATTGCATTTATCCACTGGAAATAATATGTAAATACATTAAGTATGTATATTACTGAATGTTTGCTCTTGCTGTATAAAGAGTGTGGGCAGCGCTCTCGGGGTGGGCGCCCTCTCAGCCCTGGTCTGGCGGAAACACTGAATGTGGGGAAACCTTTTCTCATGCTACTAATGCTAATACTAATACTAATGCTACTAATCTCACTCTGCATCAAGCTGAATATTTTTCTGAGTCAAGCTAGCATTCCTCCTGCTTGTCTCCAAATTGAAAGCCTACCAAAAGTGACTTTACATTCTAACAAACCTGTTTTTCATCGGTCTGCCCTCCCAAAACCCTGCTTCCCTCACACATTTAGCTGTATATGTATACATAAAGTTGATGATGGCTCCTCCTCCTCTCTTACCCAGACCATGTGATGCACGCTGAACACGTCGCTGTCTCCCATGTAAACTCTGATGGCTCTCAGGGTGAAGCCGTACTTCTTCCCCGCACGGTGGATGATGATGGGGGAGTGCTGCACGTTCACCATGGGGGAGTAATCTCTGCTGGGGGAGGAGTCTCGGGAGGAGGGGTTTGAGGAGAGGGAGCGAGGAGACATGGGGCTCGCTAAGGGGGAGGGGACGTGCGGCTCCACTGAGGAGAGAGAGGGAGGGAGATCAGTTTAGATCACAGGATTTATTTCTAAAAAGGGAAGGGGTATTCTGTCCCCTCCTTAAATAACTTTGGCTAAATTGACTGTGAAGGCCTTTTTTCATAATTGTGGCTCGGTAGCAGTCATATGTTATGCGATATATTTTGCCTAATATTTATAGAACAAACACAATACAAATAGAATTGCAAAGCGTTCCAACAGTGAATACATTGTGAATAAAATACATACAAACGTTGGCCATTTCTTTTTTTTTAATGACTGCAAACTTTGATGGCATGTTTCTTATTATCAAGGCTCGGTAGCAGTCATTATGTTTTGTGAAATAATTGGCTTAATATTGTGAGAACAAAACTATAGAGATATAGTTGAACACAAATAATATTTTGTGTTTTTGGAGTCAATTTGGATGATTTAGATTAGATTTATTTCATTTTTTGTCACAGTATGTGTTATTAGGCATTGCACATGAACTAAAAATCTAATACAAATAGTAAGAAAATCTAATAAAAAATAAACAGTTCATATATACATATCAACAGTAGAAAGATATATAGCTATAGACCAGTGTTTCTCAAACTTGTTCACCACCTAACTCCACAAATATTCAAAAACACATCGTTTATTGCAAATCGCCTGAAAATGGTACAAACAAGTGGCAACATGTGTGATGAAGGTGTTGCGCTGGGCTTTATCATGCAATCGAAAGTGAAACTTAAGCTCGCTCCATTGCGGAGATATTCCCGCGAGAGTGCGGAAAACTTTAATTAATTAATTAATTTCAAATGTGAAATGTTACCAATATACTCACGGACCACTAGGGGGCGCTCACACTTTGAGAAGCACTGCTATAGACTATCTAAAGACTACACATAGACAGAATAAGTTAGGATTCTCTAAAATAGATCAATCTACTGCTACAAATATATATTTATAATAGAATACAATATAAAACTGTGCTAAGCAGTTGCAGTTTTGTAAAAAATAATTTTAAAATGTAAATGCAGTGAGGGAGGGTTTGTACAGTATGTGCAAAATGTTCAGGGTTATTCGAAGCAGAGGTTGCGCTAGACTTTTTCACTGCCCGTAATTTTGACGGACAGGATCGTAAAACGTCAGTATTCAGTATTACCCGTCGGCCTTTACACTCTGGGGGGGGGGGGGGGCACGCTCGTGAACTGTTAGCGCTGTGTTATGCATGCCCACTGCACCTCGCGGGAGTGCGCACAGCGTAAAGCCAAAACTCAGACGTTTCAATGATCTGTACGGCTAAGTTGGGTTTGGAAACGGTATCATTTCCTTTCAGATTTTTCCGTCATTGTTAAAAATAATTCGTCATAGACGGAAAGTATTGGGTTAACGCGACCTCTGATTGGAAGAGTCATTTCAATAGAGCGTGTGTATGTAATGCTAACCTGCAGGAATGATGACGGACAGAGCCGTAGCAGAAGCAGATTTGATGACTTTAGCTCCCGGCCGTGAGCTGTTTTTCTCTCCCTCAGAGAGCTGGTGGTGTCGGACCCTCCTCAGCACCAGGTCAGTGGCGGCCCCTCGAGGCCCCTGAGGGTCCGGGAGACCCAGAGCAGGAGCATTACTGCCTGGGAGAGGCTGCGGAGCTTCAGCAGGTCTCAGAACCTTATCTGAGAGGTACAGTGAGAAATAAAACCCAACGATGAATCACTCTCGATATGAAATGTGATCGAATACAGGTTTAAAACGTCCAACCCGATCTGACCTGATCACATCCTCCTCTCTCGATATTATACTTTTTGAGATTGAGTATGGGTTTGAATACTCTACATTCAGAATTTTAACATGAAAGTTTCACATCCTAAGAACTGATCTCAGGTCTACAGGTTTGAAACTTAAATCTTGATCTGAGTCTTTTATTAGGGAGCCTCCTCCCTTCTCTGTGCGATTTGACTTTTACTGAGATGTAGATGTTTGAATACGCTCAATTCAAAATGTCAACACGACAGAATTTCACATCCTCCAGAAATACAAAAAACAAATAATGCAAAAAGAATGAACCGATGTGAAAAAAATATATGAAAAATGGTTGTCATCCAATAATATTACATGCCCACTCAAACAAACCAATCTCCATCACCCACCGACTGCCGCTGTGAGCCCGTTGCTGTCTTTAAGCACTGATCTCAGGTCTCCCTCCAGAGAGGCCCCTCTGTTCTTCAGAGAGAGTCTGCTGGGCGCCGGCAGCTCAGAGTCCGTCTCCAGAGGCGAGGCCAGGCGGTGGGAGTCCATCAGAGCGGAGAAACGCCTCCGAGCCCCTGAGGGGGGGCTGGAGTCGCTCTCATAGAAGGACGACTCGGAGCAGGACAGACGCTTCCTGAGGAACACGAGGTGGAGAAAGTACTCGGATTAAAGTATTAATACCAAACTGTAGAAATACTTTGATAGGATAGATGCTTCCTGAGAAAAACAGACGTACTTAGGTATAAGTATTTGATATTAAAGACATCTGACAGGATAGACTGCTCAATTAACTCGATAAATAAATGGCAGCTTCTCTTTGACATGAGTATAGTGGTACGTGTATTTAACATAGAAAACTATATATTATATTTGCATTGGGCTGGTCCCACAATTTCCAGTGTTACGACTCCACCGTCCGCATACCCATAATGCAATACTTTGCATCGGGGCCGAGAGGAGTTGAGACACTCTCACATCTCAGGGCTGCCCGAGTCTTTATCAGACTCATCTCCTCTCAACGTGCACTCACATCTCCGGGGAGCCGGTCCTCCAGCTCTTGTCTCGCAGCGTCAGGCTGCCCAGACTCTCTCTCTTGGCCACTCGCTCCTCTCGGGGAACTTTGTGTTCTCGCAGCGTCACCCCGGGGTGCTTCTGCTCCAGCTGAGACAGGTGCTCCATGCTGCTGTACACCTGCAGCACACACAACCACACACACACACACACACACACACACACACACACACACACACACACACACACACACACACACACACACACACACACACACACACACACACACACACACACACACACACACACACACACACACACACACTGAGGGGTTACTCAAAACGTTCTGTTATCTCGTGGCAACACTTCTGATCAGGGTCCCTCGGTTCAATGAAGTCAGACTGAAGCATCCTTTGTGCTCCAGTCGACCCTCTCAGTAAATACAGAGCTGAATGCAGATCAAATGGTGAATGGACTGTACGGTGGCCCTGAAGTGCAAAACACCACAGCATTTCAGAAAACACCGCAGCATTTCAGATTGGACGGAAAGGGTATTCCTTTAGGGGGAACACTTCTTGTTTGTGATTGGACAGAGCCAGCCAGAGAAGCACTGCTGTGATTGGTTGTTTTTGCTGCCAGTCAAGAAATGACGCTTCGTGATTAGCCCAACACATCAGCCGTTAGCTGTTAGCACTCAGAGCTCACAGCTCCTCATATCTGTTCAGAAACTGGACACAAGTTAAACAAGTACAAACCACAGACTGCTTGTGTCATGGAGAATACAGTCGCTGCTTTATTTATGTCTGTATGACGTTGTTGTGAGTGTGGACGGAGCAGCTACAGGTTAGTTTAGCCTGATGGATCCAATTCCGATTTACATGGAGATACGGCCCGCCCCCTCTCCAGCGTCTTGTTTGAATGACAGGAGTAAATACAGAATTAATGCTTTATTAACTCATGGTTTGTAAGGGGCTTATCTCCATGTAAATACTATGGTAGACCGCCCAATATTCGCATCGCTCTAATCGCTCGAGTTTCACCGCGGCTCTCAGCTGTGTTTGCTCCTGTCAATGCTGTCATTCAAACAAGAGGCGCTGGAGAGGGGACGGGGCGTATCTCCATGTAAATCCTACAACAAAATGAACATATTTGACCGTGATTTAATTGTAATACACGTTTCAAAGTGATGCCGAAGTAACTACATACTGATAGCAGTTAGTAAAAACCATGAATTAACGCTTTGACAAGTCTGCAGACAAGACGGCAGGCGAAAAGCTTTTAAAATGCGTGTTTTCTGAATCGGATTCATCAGGCTAAACTAACCTGTAGCTGCTCCGTCCACACTCACAACAACATCATACAGACATAAATAAAGCAGCGACTGTATTCGCCATGACACAGACAGTCTGTGGATTGTACATGTTTAACTTTTGTCCAGTTTCTGAACAGATATGAGGAGCTGTGAGCTCTGAGTGTGTGCTAACGGCTGATGTGTTGGGACCGTACCTTGTGGGACCATGGTTGGGACATATTTGGCTGTCGGGTGTTGACCAATCACAAAGCGTCATTTCTTGACTGGCAGCAAAAACAACCAATCACAGCAGTGCTTCTCTGGCTGGCTCTGTCCAATCACAAACAAGAAGTGTTCTCCCTAAAGGAATACCCTTTCCGTCCAATCTGAAATGCTGTGGTGTCTTGCACTTCAGGGCCACCGTAGGACTGTACTTATATAGCGCTTTATCCAGTCTTTACGATCCCTCAAAGCGCTTTACATATACATGTCATCCACCCGTTCACACCCATTCACACAGAGCACCTTACTCTAGGACAGGGGTGTCAAACTCAATTTCATCGCGGGCCACATTAGAATCATGGTTGCACTCAAAGGGCCGGTGGTACCTTTAAGACTATATAAATAAATATATATAGATAATAAATATAAAATAATGTATTTAACGTCTGAAAGCAGAAGTCAACGGAAAATCATTGCAAGTCTCTTCATTGCGTATGTCACAAAATGAGATGCATTGTGGGACATGTAGTTTATGGGCAACGTTCTCCTGTAAAGCGGCACGTAACATTATAATAAACTTATTATATTCTTTGCAAGCTCTTGTGGGGCCACATAAAATGAAGTGGCGGGCCGGATTTGGCCCCCGGGCCTTGAGTTTGACACCCCTGCTCTAGGACCTAACATTCACACCCCGTTGGCCATCGGGAGCAGCTCAGGGTTAAGTATCTTGCCCAAGGACACATCGACATGTTGACAGCACGGGCTGGGATCGCAGCCAAAAGCACGCTGAAGGCTCTTTGAGCAGCTTTTCTCTCACTGATCGTGCCGTTATGCTAAATGTTTGTCTTGATATGTGTCTGTTGATGTCACACATGGAGCTGCTGTGACGCTTGGAGCATGTCAGACTTGATCTGAACATTAAAGTGTTATCGTATCGTCCCTGTCGATAGAGGGAGGAGTGAGTGAGCACAGACACCTCCCCTGGACCAGGTGCCCGCTGAGGAGATATGATGAGTCTCAAGATTAAAGATTCAGTCTTTATTGTCATATCCACAATAGCTGCGGTCGTTTTGGAAAGGAGAATCTAAAATAGTATATAATATATACTAATATACATAAGACATAACGTACATGGAGCGACTGTGGCTGCGAGGGAGTGCGGTCGTCTTTCAACCAGAAGGTTGTGGGTTCGATCCCAGCCCGTGCAGCCAACATGTCGATGTGTCCTTGGGCAAGAAAGATACTTAACCCTGAGCTGCTCCCAACGGGGCGTGGATGTTAGGTCCTAGAGCAGTGTTTCTCAAACTTTCTCATACCAAGGACACTTAACCAATAAAAAAACACTTGCGGACCACCTAACTCCACAAATATCCAAAATCACATCATTTTTCTAGAACAGATTACAAATCACCTGAAAATGGTACAATCAGGTGGCAACATGTGATGAAGGTGTTGCGCTGGGCTATATCATGCAATCGAAAGTTAAGCTCGCTCCATTGCGGAGATATTCCCACGAGAGTGCGGAAAACTGAAATGTATTTATTTATTTCAAATGTGAAATGTTACCAATATACTCACGGACCACTAGGGGGCGCTCACGGACCACCAGTGGTCCGCGGACCACACTTTGAGAAGCACTGTCCTAGAGTAAGGTGCTCTGTATGAATGGGTGAATGACATGTATATGTAAAGCGCTTTGAGGGGTCTTAAAGACTGGATAAAGCGCTTTATAAGTACAGTCCATGTAGATATACTCGGACTTTGCAAAGTGAACACATGAATTTGAACTGTGTAGCGTTGCCTCAAAGCAAACCCTGTTAGCTAGCAACGTTATTTTTCACAGAAATCCCCCTTACATTAAATTACATGTCACTCGTTAGACGCTTTTATCCAAAGCGACTCAATACAGTGGGCAATCCCCACAGGAGCACTTTGGGGTGAAGGGTCCCAGAGACACAACGACATGCTGACTGCAGTGGGGTTTGAACCTGTGCCCCCCTGACCGCAACACCAACACACAACCCACTGCGCCACACGCCTCCCACATCCAAGTACTAATAGTGCATATAAGCATACTTATGCTCAAAATAGCAAACGTAAGTTAAGAAGTACGCGATTTGAGACACGAAAGGGTGACATAATACATTATATACATAAAACATTATCTTGCAGTGTAAATCGTAAACATCTTCCAATACTTCAAGATTCTTTAATGTCACACCATTTCCACCGCAGCAGATACAAAGAGACGTTTGAACATCTGGTCTGACCTTGCTGAAGCGAGGCGAGCAGGAGGAGAAGCGATGGATCTCCACCGGCTCGTCGTCGTTGGTGTCGTCCTCGTCGTACGACTGCACGTGGTGGTAGCGCTCAGACCGGGCTGGGGGCGAAGCATCACAGCGTTACCATGGGAACATATTTAGAAATGAATACGTTATCTTTCTCGATGTGCTGTAGACCCACTGTCGAAGTAGCTGGTGTCCTCCTCTGACTCCAGGTGAGGGATGAACTCTGCTTTCTGTCTCAGCAGGCTGTTCCAGTTCACCTCGGTGAAGAACGAGTGCTGCCTCACTTCAAAGGCTCCTCCTAGAGAGGAAGAGGAAGAGGAGAGGAAGAGGAGAGGAAGATGAAGAGGAGAGGAAGAGAAGAGGAAGAGGAGAGGAAGAGGAAGAGGAGAGGAAGATGAAGAGGAGAGGAAGAGGAAGAGGAGAGGGAGGAGAGGAGAGGAGAGGAAGAGGAGAGGAAGAGGAAGAGGAGAGGAAGAGGAGAGGAGAGGAAGAGGAGAGGAGAGGAAGAGGAGAGGAAGAGGAGAGGAGAGGAAGAGGAGAGGAGAGGAGAGGAAGAGGAGAGGAAGAGGAGAGGAAGAGGAGAGGAAGAGGAAGAGGAGGAGGAGAGGAGAGGAAGAGGAGGAGGGAGAGGAAGAGGAAGAGGAGGAGAGGAAGAGGAGGAGAGGGAGAGGAAGAGGAGAGGAAGAGGAGAGGAAGAGGAAGAGGAGAGAGAGAGGAAGAGGAGAGGAGAGGAGAGGAAGAGGAAGAGGAGAGGAAGAGGAAGAGGAGAGGAAGAGGAGAGGAAGAGGAGAGGAAGAGGAGAGGAAGAGGAAGAGGAGAGGAAGAGGAGAGGAAGAGGAAGAGGAAAGGAAGAGGAAGAGGAGAGGAAGATGAAGAGGAGAGGAAGAGGAAGAGGAGAGGAGAGGAAGAGGAGAGGAAGATGAAGAGGAGAGGAAGAGGAAAGGAAGAGGAAAGGAAGAGGAAGAGGAGAGGAAGAGGAAGACAGACAGAGGCATTTTGAGTGGGACAGAAGTCGACTTCTTTAGGTAAAGCTGAATCTGTGAGCCTACAGGCAAGGGATTAGTCATACCCAGTGTTGGGACTAACGCGTTACTGTAACGCAACTACCTTTGCGGTAACTAATAGCGTTACTAGTTACCTGTTCCCATTCAGTAACGCCGTTATAGTTACTGTGATTTAAATGGGTGCGTTACTGCGTTACATTGTGTGATCCAACTGAACCGAATCTCCCTGCGGATGTAGCTTCAGGCGAATACAGCGATGTCCTCTCACAGCACCAGAGAGGACTGATGATTGGTTAACGCGGGGTAACATTTCAGGGTAAGCCAATCAGAGACAGAGCTGGGCGGGTCTTGCCTTATGGGGAAAATACACAGACACACAAACACATACACGGCAACGCCCACCACAACAACCAACACACACACACACACGGCAACTAGGGTTGGGTACCGAGAACCGGTTCCGGTTCGGAACCGGTTCCAACATTTCGATTCCAACGGTATCATTTAGAAATGTGAATTTCGGTTCCGCTTTTCGATTCCTGAGGAACTGTTTCTCGCCGCTCTCCGTAGCCTACTGCATGACTGCGGCGGGGCGGGAAATGTAGCGTTGTATCTACATTTCCTACAGTGTAACCTGAGACCAGGGCCGGCCCGTCGCACTGGCATTATAAATGTTCGCCTAGGGCGCCAGATCTGTGGAGGCGCTGCGCTGACAGCTCTGGGAGAAAAAATAAATGTTTTGACCGTTGGTGCTCATCCTAATTTTCGGCCTTGATGTAACAATATTCATAATTAAGTAAATGTAACACCCTTTTCATCCCGGTTACACTTTTCATTTGCCCTGTACGATGGGCGCTGCAAGTGATGAAAATGGGGGATGTTGGCAACCGCAGCTCACGAGGGTGCACTGGAACCGGCGCTGTTGTTATTAGCATCTGGTGCTAGCTGCTCTAACGGAAGAAGAAGAAGATGTTTCTACAATGATGTGGAGGGAGAGTCCTCTCCAGTCAGACTGAGAGGCTGATAACTTCAGCTCAGTGAGGTAAAGGACTCTCAGTGTTTAGATAGTTCACTTTAGTCTAAGTTATCTCAGTGGGTCTCAAACGTTTTGATCACAATTTATGTAAACACATATTTCCAAGGCACTCCTTTATAATTATTGGGATAAAACAGGTTTGAAATCATTCCAATGTATACTATAGGACAGTAAACCAGACATATCGTTTTAAACTGGAGAGATAAAAAAATATGCATAAATAAAATAGTAAAATAAGATATGAATGAACAACAAAAATAAAATGCATTACATGTAGGCTATTTGTTATTTAATTATTAAAATGTAAACCGATCTTTTTCATATGGGTGTTTGGAGTTGTACCCCCTAGATCTAGTCTCTAGTAATTCTGCGTGTGCACCAGATTGAAGCATTTTGCTTTAAAATGTTCAAACATTTCTTCCCGGTATGCCTGAGAGGCAGATATGCTTGTTTTTCTCAACAAGAACTGTTTTTAAAAGTTGCACTGTTGTAGCTTCAGGGGTTCTCAGGTTAAAGTTACATAGCAGTGAATATAAACAGACTGATTAATGTGAATATTACTTTAAACTAACCTGTGTAAAAGTTTCTCGAATAAATGTAATTTTTTTGGTGGAAGAAGCATGTATCATTTTTTTACCCTGCCCCTCAAAGAATCGGAATCGAGAACCGTTAAGAACCGGAATCGAAAAGTAGAATCGGAATCGGGGAAATTCAAACGATACCCAACCCTAACGGCAACGCCCACCACAACAACCAACACACACACACACACACACACACACACACACACACACACACACACACACACACTATGGCGGATGCAAGTATCAGCGAGAGCAGCAGCGCATTTACAACGTGGAGATAAAACCACTATTTTTTATTTGTGGGGATAAAGGACGCAAAAAATATTACGGTTAAATGTAAACTGTGTGCAGGACAGAAAGCATTGTCTTACGGTGCCACAGAACAACACAAACTTGTATTTTTATTGTTATTATTTTTAAAGTAAAGTAACTTGTTACTTTTATAATTTAGTAACTAATAAAGTAACTACCGTACTTTCCGGACTATGAAGCGCACCTGCATATAAGCCCCAGCAGCAGCTACATTGTCCGTCTGTCTTGCTCTCGTTCTGTCTCTCGGTTCCACTTTTACTTTGGCGCGCGACCTGTCTCACTCTTTTCCGGCCTCCAGCTTTTCCCGCCACTTAGAGGTGGCAGGCGCGGACCGGTCCTAGAGCCCGTAGAGTTAAAGGTGGTTCATTTTACCTGTAAGATCCATAGATTTAGGAGGTTCCCTAGTGGCCGTTAGCTGTACAACACAAATGGGGAAAAAAGTCGCGGCTTATAGTCCGAAAAGTACGGTAGTTACTTTTTTGAGAGCAGTAACTATAACTATTACTACTTTTTAAAAGTAACTTGCCCAACACTGGTCATAACATTGTAAAGAAGCTCAGGTAGTTAAAAATATAATTTGAAAGAAACGTCAAAAAATGCATTAAGTAGAGAGCCAAAGAAAACGGGTGAGCAGACGAGCGGAGAGCGCTAAACATTTAGCTATATGGTTGAACTTGTTTGCTAAAAAAACAAAAAAATGGTTGGAATAGTTAACTAAAAATAACGGCTAGAAATAACATTTTTTTAAATAGTTAAATTAAAAGCACAACATTGCATTTCAGTTGTATGAACAACATGTTGGAACTCTACAGATCAAAACGGAAACCACTGATCTAAGCCAAAACAAACCAGGGATACAAATGAAAAAGGACTCTGGACCAAGACGGAAGTCGACTTATTTACGAGCATACAGACAGGAAGAGAGCTAGTGTGTAAGGCCAGTGACTCTGGAACAGGGGGAGAGCTAGTGTGTAAGGCCAGTGACTCTGGAACAGGGGGAGAGCTAGTGTGTAAGGCCAGTGGCTCTGGAACAGGGGGAGAGCTAGTGTGTAAGGCCAGTGGCTCTGGAACAGGGGGAGAGCTAGTGTGTAAGGCCAGTGACTCTGGAACAGGGGGAGAGGTAGTGTGTAAGGCCAGTGGCTCTGGAACAGGGGGAGAGCTAGTGTGTAAGGCCAGTGACTCTGGAACAGGGGGAGAGCTAGTGTGTAAGGCCAGTGACTCTGGAACAGGGGGAGAGCTAGTGTGTAAGGCCAGTGACTCTGGAACAGGGGGAGAGCTAGTGTGTAAGGCCAGTGGCTCTGGAACAGGGGGAGAGGTAGTGTGTAAGGCCAGTGGCTCTGGAACAGGGGGAGAGCTAGTGTGTAAGGCCAGTGGCTCTGGAACAGGGGGAGAGCTAGTGTGTAAGGCCAGTGGCTCTGGAACAGGGGGAGAGCTAGTGTGTAAGGCCAGTGGCTCTGGAACAGGGGGAGAGCTAGTGTGTAAGGCCAGTGGCTCTGGAACAGGGGGAGAGCTAGTGTGTAAGGCCAGTGGCTCTGGAACAGGGGGAGAGCTAGTGTGTAAGGCCAGTGACTCTGGAACAGGGGGAGAGGTAGTGTGTAAGGCCAGTGGCTCTGGAACAGGGGGAGAGGTAGTGTGTAAGGCCAGTGACTCTGGAACAGGGGGAGAGGTAGTGTGTAAGGCCAGTGGCTCTGGAACAGGGGGAGAGGTAGTGTGTAAGGCCAGTGGCTCTGGAACAGGGGGAGAGGTAGTGTGTAAGGCCAGTGGCTCTGGAACAGGGGGAGAGGTAGTGTGTAAGGCCAGTGGCTCTGGAACAGGGGGAGAGCTAGTGTGTAAGGCCAGTGGCTCTGGAACAGGGGGAGAGCTAGTGTGTAAGGCCAGTGGCTCTGGAACAGGGGGGGGGGAGTGTGTAAGGCCAGTGGCTCTGGAACAGGGGGAGAGCTAGTGTGTAAGGCCAGTGGCTCTGGAACAGGGGGAGAGCTAGTGTGTAAGGCCAGTGGCTCTGGAACAGGGGGAGAGCTAGTGTGTAAGGCCAGTGGCTCTGGAACAGGGGGAGAGGTGTGCAGATAAAGGGCTGAAACTACCAGCTTGTTCTTGGAGCAATATAAAAGCCACTGACCTGTTCCCAGCCGGCCCAGAGGGTTGGTCTGCAGCAGGGAGGAGATCAGGTGCTGGGCGTCAAACGGGAGGGCCTCGTCTCCTTCAGGCCACACGATGTCATCTGCAGGAGACGGGATATTGGGAAACATTCATCTTGTTAGAATAGCCTTTTCCTAGATTTTTAAACCCCCACTCGTTGCCTTGCCGACGGAAACGTAGCTGCTTTTATTTGTTGTTTTGGTTCAACCATTTTACTCTGTAGCACTTTGAGTTTTGTTTACTCAAATAAAAAGTGCACTTATAAATAAAATGGATTATTATTAAAAAGGGGAGAAAAGTGAGTCCAATAATACTTGTAGGAGTAAAGTATTTTTCTGTGTTTGTTACGAAGAAGTAGAAAGTACAGGTATTTGAGTTCAACATGTAAGAAGTAGAAAGTACAGGTATTTGAGTTCAACATGTGAGAAGTAGAAAGTACAGGTATTTGTGTTCAACATGTAAGAAGTAGAAAGTACAGGTATTTGTGTTCAACATGAGAGAAGTAGAAAGTACAGGTATTTGAGTTCAACATGTAAGAAGTAGAAAGTTCAGGTATTTGAGTTCAACATGTAAGAAGTAGAAAGTACAGGTATTTGAGTTCAACATGTGAGAAGTAGAAAGTACAGGTATTTGAGTTCAACATGTAAGAAGTAGAAAGTTCAGGTATTTGAGTTCAACATGTAAGAAGTAGAAAGTACAGGTATTTGAGTTCAACATGTAAGAAGTAGAAAGTTCAGGTATTTGAGTTCAACATGTAAGAAGTAGAAAGTACAGGTATTTGAGTTCAACATGTAAGAAGTAGAAAGTTCAGGTATTTGAGTTCAACATGTAAGAAGTAGAAAGTACAGGTATTTGTGTTCAACATGTGAGAAGTAGAAAGTACAGGTATTTGAGTTCAACATGTTAGAAGTAGAAAGTTCAGGTATTTGAGTTCAACATGTAAGAAGTAGAAAGTACAGGTATTTGAGTTCAACATGAGAGAAGTAGAAAGTACAGGTATTTGTGTTCAACATGTGAGAAGTAGAAAGTACAGGTATTTGTGTTCAACATGTGAGAAGTAGAAAGTACAGGTATTTGTGTTCAACATGTAAGAAGTAGAAAGTACAGGTATTTGTGTTCAACATGTAAGAAGTAGAAAGTACAGGTATTTGAGTTCAACATGTAAGAAGTAGAAAGTTCAGGTATTTGAGTTCAACATGTAGGAAGTAGAAAGTACAGGTATTTGAGTTCAACATGTAAGAAGTAGAAAGTACAGGTATTTGTGTTCAACATGTGAGAAGTAGAAAGTACAGGTATTTGTGTTCAACATGTAAGAAGTAGAAAGTACAGGTATTTGTGTTCAACATGTAAGAAGTAGAAAGTACAGGTATTTGAGTTCAACATGTAAGAAGTAGAAAGTACAGGTATTTGAGTTCAACATGTGAGAAGTAGAAAGTACAGGTATTTGTGTTCAACATGTAAGAAGTAGAAAGTACAGGTATTTGTGTTCAACATGTAAGAAGTAGAAAGTACAGGTATTTGGGTTCAACATGTAAGAAGTATAAAGTACAGGTATTTGTGTTCAAAGTGTAAGAAGTAGAAAGTACAGGTATTTGTGTTCAACGTGTAAGAAGTAGAAAGTACAGGTATTTGTGTTCAACATGTAAGAAGTAGAAAGTACAGGTATTTGAGTTCAACATGTAAGAAGTAGAAAGTACAGGTATTTGAGTTCAACATGTAAGAAGTAGAAAGTACAGGTATTTGAGTTCAACATGTAAGAAGTAGAAAGTACAGGTATTTGAGTTCAACATGTGAGAAGTAGAAAGTACAGGTATTTGAGTTCAACATGTGAGAAGTAGAAAGTACAGGTATTTGAGTTCAACATGTGAGAAGTAGAAAGTACAGGTATTTGGGTTCAACATGTGAGAAGTATAAAGTACAGGTATTTGTGTTCAACATGTAAGAAGTAGAAAGTACAGGTATTTGAGTTCAACATGTAAGAAGTAGAAAGTACAGGTAATTGAGTTCAACATGTAAGAAGTAGAAAGTACAGGTATTTGAGTTCAACATGTAAGAAGTAGAAAGTACAGGTATTTGAGTTCAACATGTGAGAAGTAGAAAGTACAGGTATTTGTGTTCAACATGTAAGAAGTAGAAAGTACAGGTATTTGTGTTCAACATGTGAGAAGTAGAAAGTACAGGTATTTGTGTTCAACATGTAAGAAGTAGAAAGTACAGGTATTTGTGTTCTAAATGTAAGAAGTAGAAAGTACAGGTATTTGTGTTCAACATGTAAGAAGTAGAAAGTACAGGTATTTGTGTTCAAAATGTAAGAAGTAGAAAGTACAGGTATTTGTGTTCTAAATGTAAGAAGTAGAAAGTACAGGTATTTGTGTTCAACATGTAGGAAGTAGAAAGTACAGGTATTTGTGTTCAACATGTGAGAAGTAGAAAGTACAGGTATTTGTGTTCAAAATGTAAGAAGTAGAAAGTACAGGTATTTGTATTCAACATGTGAGAAGTAGAAAGTACAGGTATTTGAGTTCAACATGTAAGAAGTAGAAAGTACAGGTATTTGTGTTCAACATGTAAGAAGTAGAAAGTACAGGTATTTGAGTTCAACATGTAAGAAGTAGAAAGTACAGGTATTTGTGTTCAACATGTAAGAAGTAGAAAGTACAGGTATTTGAGTTCAACATGTAAGAAGTAGAAAGTACAGGTATTTGTGTTCAACATGTAAGAAGTAGAAAGTACAGGTATTTGTGTTCAACATGTAAGAAGTGACAGGTATTTGTGTTCAACATGTAAGAAGTAGAAAGTACAGGTATTTGTGTTCAACATGTAAGAAGTAGAAAGTACAGGTATTTGAGTTCAACATGTAAGAAGTAGAAAGTACAGGTATTTGTGTTCAACATGTAGGAAGTAGAAAGTACAGGTACATGTGTTCAACATGTAAGAAGTAGAAAGTACAGGTATTTGTGTTCAACATGTGAGAAGTAGAAAGTACAGGTATTTGAGTTCAACATGTAAGAAGTAGAAAGTACAGGTATTTGAGTTCAACATGTAAGAAGTAGAAAGTACAGGTATTTGTGTTCTAAATGTAAGAAGTAGAAAGTACAGGTATTTGTGTTCAACATGTAAGAAGTAGAAAGTACAGGTATTTGTGTTCAACATGTGAGAAGTAGAAAGTACAGGTATTTGAGTTCAACATGTAAGAAGTAGAAAGTACAGGTATTTGAGTTCAACATGTAAGAAGTAGAAAGTACAGGTATTTGTGTTCTAAATGTAAGAAGTAGAAAGTACAGGTATTTGAGTTCAACATGTAAGAAGTAGAAAGTACAGGTATTTGTGTTCAACATGTGAGAAGTAGAAAGTACAGGTATTTGTGTTCTAAATGTAAGAAGTCAAAGTAAAAAGTCGTCAGAAAAACAAGTAGTGGAGGAAAGTACTGATGCCAGTACTGATGCCAGAAACATGTACTTATGTACAGTAACAGAGTATTTGTACTCCACTACTTCCCACCTCATTAACCCAGAGTCTCTTAATGGCTCCAACTCTCTCCAGCTTGAGCCCCTCACCTGTGATGACCTGTCCGAACAGTTCCTCCGGAGTGTCTCCAAAGAAAGGCACGCAGCCCACCAGGAACTCGTACAGGATGATGCCCATCGCCCACCAGTCCACCGGCTTCCCGTAGCCCTGCCGCAGGATCACCTCGGGGGCGATGTACTCCGGAGTGCCACACACCTGGAGCACAGGAAACACTCTTTATTCCCTCAGTCGTTTCATTCATGTGCCACTTTACCTCCTGTGAATGATGTGCAACGTGCACATTTAAAAAAGAAAATACAAATAAAAATAATACAAAAAAGAAAAGAAAATAATTAAAAAAAACGAATAGAAATAATAAAAATAATAATAAAAATAATAATCTAATTATAATACTAAAATTATAAAAATAATAATAATAAAATTACAACTAATAGAAATTAAAAAAAGAAATAATAATAATACAAATAAAACTAATAATCTAATTATAATACTAAAATACAAATATATATATATATATAAAAAAAAATACAAATAATAAAATTACAACTAATACAAATAATAAAACTGAAACTAATACAAATAGAATAAATACAAATAATAAATAATAATATAATTATAATACTAAAATAATAAAAATAATAATCTAATTATAATACTAAAATTATAAAAATAATAATAATAAAATTACAACTAATAGAAATAAAAAAATAAATAATAATAATAAAACTAATAATCTAATTATAATACTAAAATAATACAAATATATATATATATATATAAAAAAAAATACAAATAATAAAAACAATACAACTGAAACGAATACAAATAGAATAAATACAAATAATAAATAATAATAATATAATTATAATACTAAAATAATAAAAAATACAAATAATAATAATAAAATAAATAAAAATAATGTTTGGTTACACTATGCTTTATATAAATGCATTCATAAAATAACTTAACCTGTCTTGATTTCAGATTGTTTAACAGAGTTCTACTTCACCCTTTTTGTCGTACCTGTTTATCCAGGAACTCCCGAGTGTCCTTCTCGATGTGTCCTTCGTACAGGTTGGTGGTCAGACTCATCAGACCCATCTTAGAGAGGCCGAAGTCTGTGAGCTTGATGTGACCCATGGAGGTGATCAGGAGGCTGCAGCAGAAACACACACGTTATAAAGAACTCCTTCCTGTGTGTACATCAGGCATCAGATGGGTTCGCTCTGTCTCACTTGTCAGGCTTGAGGTCCCGGTGGACGATCCCGTAGTTGTGTAAATACTCCAGAGCGAGGACGGTTTCTGCAAAGTACATCCGAGCCATCTCTACAGGAAGCGCCCCGATGTTCTTCAGCAGAGTCGCACAGTCTCCACCTGCAGACACACGATCAGTCAGTCATGATGTTAGAATCATGTTCTGATGGAGTCAGGACTCAGAGACTCGAGGAGAGATGGAGCTCTGATGGAGTCAGGACTCAGAGACTCGAGGAGAGATGGAGCTCTGATGGAGTCAGGACTCAGAGACTCGAGGAGAGATGGAGCTCTGATGGAGTCAGGACTCAGAGACACGAGGAGAGCTGGAGCTCTGATGGAGTCAGGACTCAGAGACTCGAGGAGAGATGGAGCTCTGATGGAGTCAGGACTCAGAGACACGAGGAGAGCTGGAGCTCTGATGGAGTCAGGACTCAGAGACTCGAGGAGAGATGGAGCTCTGATGGAGTCAGGACTCAGAGACACGAGGAGAGATGGAGCTCTGATGGAGTCAGGACTCAGAGACACGAGGAGAGCTGGAGCTCTGATGGAGTCAGGACTCAGAGACACGAGGAGAGCTGGAGCTCTGATGGAGTCAGGACTCAGAGACACGAGGAGAGCTGGAGCTCTGATGGAGTCAGGACTCAGAGACACGAGGAGAGCTGGAGCTCTGATGGAGTCAGGACTCAGAGACTCGAGGAGAGATGGAGCTCTGATGGAGTCAGGACTCAGAGACTCGAGGAGAGATGGAGCTCTGATGGAGTCAGGACTCAGAGACACGAGGAGAGCTGGAGCTCTGATGGAGTCAGGACTCAGAGACACGAGGAGAGCTGGAGCTCTGATGGAGTCAGGACTCAGAGACACGAGGAGAGCTGGAGCTCTGATGGAGTCAGGACTCAGAGACACGAGGAGAGCTGGAGCTCTGATGGAGTCAGGATCCAGAGACACGAGGAGAGGTGGAGCTCTGATGGAGTCAGGACTCAGAGACACGAGGAGAGCTGGAGCTCTGATGGAGTCAGGACTCAGAGACACGAGGAGAGCTGGAGCTCTGATGGAGTCAGACTGCTATGAGTCCTCTGTACATTGTGAGGGATATTGTAAATGTGTATCTTGCATTATTCTGCCTCTGTCTGTATGTCCCTCTTTGTCTGATGATTCTTTTGTGTTATGTTTCACATTTGAATGTCTTTGTGGTCGTTTTGTCTTCTTCGTCGTCGTTGTGAGTCCGTTTGTATCTTTTTGAGCTAATTTGCATGAAGAATTTGTTTGTTTTGTCGATTTCGGTCACCATAGCTACAGCACAAAGGGTTAAAGTCAACTTTATTGTCAATCTTTCAGTGTGTGTGCAGTCAGAGAGATCGAAATACTGTTTCCCACAATCCCAAATACAAAAACATATATATATAAAAATACGTATATCCTATATACACAATCAACAGACACATTTATACATATACACACATTAAGACCTAAATAAAAGCACAACAATCAATATATATAAAGTAACAGCCACTTTAATATCTTTGAGAAAGGTGTAAATGCTAACAGCGCGAGGTTTATGCAGCGTGTGGTCGGCGCACAGTTCCCTCACCTTCCACGTACTCCATGACCATGCAGAGGTGCCTTCTGGTCTCGAAGGAGCAGAACATGGACACCACGAAGGGGTTTTCTGCGAAGGTGAGGATGTCTCGCTCCACGAAGGCCTGCTGGATCTGGTTCCTCAGGATCAGGTTCTGCTTGTTGATCTTCTTCATGGCAAAGCGCTGCCGGGTGTCCAGGTGGCGCACCAGGTACACGGCGCTGAAACACACAGCAGCGTGGATGATGTTTCCATGGTAGCCAAAGAACTACTTTCCTCCATGCCTGACTTACAGATGTAGTGTCAGTATGTCTTAAAGCCGGAGGTGGGAAGTAGTGGAGTACAAATACTTCCTTCATGTACTTGAGTAGATTGTTCTGGTATCAGTACTTTACTCCACTACTTATTTTTCTGATGACTTTTTACTTTCTACTTCTCATACTTTGAACCCAAATACCTGTACTTTCTACTTCTCATACTTTGAACCCAAATACCTGTACTTTCTACTTCTTACATGTTGAACCCAAATACCTGTACTTTCTACTTCTTACATGTTGAACTCAAATACCTGTACTTTCTACTTCTCTCATGTTGAACTCAAATACCTGTACTTTCTACTTCTTACCTGTTGAACCCAAATACCTGTACTTTCTACTTCTTACATGTTGAACTCAAATACCTGTACTTTCTACTTCTTACATGTTGAACTCAAATACCTGTACTTTCTACTTCTTACATGTTGAACTCAAATACCTGTACTTTCTACTTCTCACATGTTGAACTCAAATACCTGTACTTTCTACTTCTCACATGTTGAACTCAAATACCTGTACTTTCTACTTCTTACATGTTGAACCCAAATACCTGTACTTTCTACTTCTCACATGTTGAACTCAAATACCTGTACTTTCTACTTCTTACATGTTGAACACAAATACCTGTACTTTCTACT
>NC_047510.2:34482190-34524691 GCF_902827115.2 Pseudochaenichthys georgianus | reverse complement strand
CTCCCGGAGGCCAAGGCAAGCCAGGCGTCCCCTGTTTTTTCGGATTGTAGTTATAATTTAAATAAATAAATAAAAACACTTTGTTTTGTTTCGATAATTCTCCGTTGCTGTGTGTTGCTGCCGGCCGTCTCTCCCCCATTCTCATTAGGCGCATTCACACTGCGGTACTTTTCCCACAAAGGTTCATGATCGCGTTCACACCAAAAAGAGCCGGTACTAAAAGTAGTTCATGCGAACCTTTTTACCTCCTCGAAAGTCCCCGCTAGAGAGCGGGGACTTTCGAGGGGGTCTTTTGTGAGAACAGAGCTATATTCCTGATTGTCTGGGCGGATTGCAAACCACGCCCCGTAAAACTCCCAAAAAGTTTTGTGAAGCCGCCATTTTATTATCCTCGCATTAGCATTATTAGCATTAGCATTAGCCCAGCGCAGAAACGCAGAGAGACTAACTTATGGCAACACAAAATAAAACATGGGAGCGGTGGAGATGAGGAGGTGTCGGCGTTCTGGCGATTTACTCGGAAGGCTTCAGTAGAAGCTACTGGGAGTCCCAGCAGCTTCTACTGAAGCCAGTCCCCAACTCCGGGGACTTCCGGCCGGGGACTTTGGGCGGCAGTATACGCCGTGAAGTGGTTTGCGGCCTGCCAGTAAACCCAAAGCAGAAGAAGAAGAAGTGACGTCAGCGGCTTCATTTGCCTAATCTTCCCTCAGGAACTTATTCCGGTGTGAACGCGATCTGTACTTAGTTCATGCGAACTAAAGAGTTTGCATGAACCTTTGTGGGAAAAGTACCGCAGTGTGAATGCGCCTATTGAGTATTTTACAAAGAGTGAAACAGCGCCCCTCTAGATGTTATGGTGAAACAGTAGATTGCACTCTCTGTTGCGAGAGGAGGCCAGCCGAATCTGGCTTCCCTTGGTGAAAATAAATGGAGGGATTGACCAATCAGACTCACCGACCCAAAAGAAAGGATGTATTATTGGCTTCCCCTAATTTTTTCTCCACGCCACGCTACTGATTGTGGGGGAAAACTATAATAATATGGCGCCTGGCGAAGGAGGTCATAACTCAGATAGATAAAAGGTGTATTTTGATATATGTTTTTTCTTGAATTTTCTCCATTTGGTGATGCATATTAATTTTTCAAGGTTTTTCTATGTCAAATTTCTGTCTTTAATCTGTCTTTTCTTTTCTGGCCAATGTGTGAGGCTTTTTCTTGTAAATTCAAATGTATTTTGTGAGTTTTTCTCATAACATTAATTATAATGTTTTTTGTTTCAACGACAATGGCTCTTATCGCCCTCTAACTATACCCCCCTCCCTCTTATATAGTCCTATATGCCTATTCATCTTAATTTGGGAGTTGGAAGCGTGCCTAATGCCTGAGGGATGGCCCAGAGTAAAGAGGCTGCTCTTCAGTTTTTTTCGTACTTCAGCATAAATTAACTAAATTAGCTGTAAACCAAGTCATTAGCAGATGAAGCAGACATTTCAAAGACCTTGGCAAGCCAGACGTTATACTGTTGCTCAGGAAAAATATAAATAAGGATGTATAAATGTGGAGAAGGCGTTGAAGAAATTATCACATGGAGGATTCATCTCCATACTCACATCCGTCGAGTCGTCTGTTTCTGGAGTCAGCGGTCCTTCGCTGTCGTAACTGTCCAGGTTTATCTCTGAGAAGAAACAAACATGTGAGTTCAAATCAGGCGCTTTATTTCCGGAAAGTTAAAAGATGGATAGATGGATGGATGGATGGATGGATGGATGGATGGATGGATGGATAGATATATGGATGGATAGATGGATAGATAGATAGATGGATAGATGGATGGATAGATAGATGGATAGATAGATAGAAATGTCCCCTCTGTGGGACTAATAATGGTATTCTGATTCTGAAAGCTCCTGTCTGCCTCCCTGTTGGGAAAATCCTGAATGTCCTCTTCCAACATGAGAGTAGCATGCTACAAAGGTATCCCAGCTGTAGCTGTGAACATGACAGGATGTGTGATGACCTAGAAGAGCATCAGGACTGCTTGAGGCAGATGATAGCTATGTGGTTAACATGATGGTTCAGCCTCTATGGAGAGAGACATCAAGCATGCTCATTTCTGACGTGGAGCTAATCTGAAGTAAACATTGAATACTGCTTTCTGTTCCTCCATCTGGTGACTGTGTGACTCCCTCTCTTGGATATCAGCATGTGAAGGACACTGCTCAGGAACTAGCTGTTGCTCTGTATGTGATGACTGCTTCCATTCTGGAGAGGATCACAGATACATGGATCCTGAGGCTGAAGCTCAAGCTGGGGACCAGGGATTATTAACATGTTAAGTATTCAGAAAAAGTCATAATTTTGATATTTTGAGAAAAAGTCATAATTTTCAGATTTTGAGAAAGAGTCATCATTTTTCAGTTATTGACGAAAAGGGAGCTGAGCCGGAAGGCAAAGCTCTCTGTCTACCGGGCCATTTTCGTTCCTACCCTCACCTATGGTCATGAAGGATGGGTCATGACCGAAAGAACGAGATCGCGGATACAAGCGGCCGAGATGGGTTTCCTCCGCCGGGTGGCTGGTGTCTCCCTTAGGGATAAGGGGAGAAGTTCGGTCATCAGGGAGGGACTCGGAGTTGAGCCGCTCCTCCTTCGCGTCGAAAGGAGCCAGTTGAGGTGGTTCGGGCACCTAGTTAGGATGCCACCTGGGCGCCTCCCTAGGGAGGTGTTCCAGGCACGTCCAGCTGGGAGGAGACCAAGGGGTAGACCTAGGACCAGGTGGAGGGACTATATCTCTTCTCTGGCCTGGGAGCGCCTTGGGACCCCCCAGTCAGAGCTGGTGGATGAGGGGAAAGAAAGTTTGGGGCTCTCTGCTGGAACTGATACCCCCGAGACCCGACCACGGATAAGCGGGAGAAGATGGATGGATGGATGGATGGATGGATGGAGAACAAGTCATAATTTTGAGGAAAACGTCATAATTTTGAGATTTTGAGGAAAAATTCATAATTTTGTGAAAAAGTCATAATTTTGAGAAAAAACTCAGTTGTGTACATGACAGGATGTATGATTACCGACAGTACAACAACCGGTATTCCTCCATCTTGTGACCATTCTGGAGAGGATCAGAAATACATGGGTCCTGTTCTGAAGCTCAAGCCGGGGAGATGTTTCTAACAGTCACCTTCGATCGGGTCTTTGGTCATCCCCAGCTGGCTGATGATGTACCGGGGGATGTCTGTCTTCATCAGGTGGCCCTCTTTAGCGTGATCCTCCGCCGCCTCCAGCAGGTGGTAGAACTCCTCCGGGTTAAACTCCTGGAAAACAAGAGCAGGGAAACTTCAACATAATGTCATCAGAGGGAAAGTTACTCAAGCCGGTGCATTAACACTGAACTAATGGCATTACATATGACTGTGGGAGGATTACATTGTTCTACGTTTGACTGATTGCTTCCAGGTAAGGTGGTTAATCTTTGAAGAGAGGGATGACGCATTTTTTCAGGCTGTTTTTAATAAATAAATTAAAATGATATTGCTTGCAGACGGAAATTAGCTATTAGCTCAAATATGGCATGTATCATATCTCTTCTCTATTTGTATCTGTATGCACGGTCCAATCAAATAAATAAATAATAATATTACCAAAAAAGAATGAAGGGTTACAGGATGTGTTTTTAGACACTGTAACTATAATTTATTTCTATTTCTCCAAAGGTATGGTAGTTGTTATATACCGCTAAAATATATAATACAATTTAAGCGAAAGATTAATTATAATAGACAAATCAATTCGTCATTCGTTTCAGCTGCCGCTAATAATCAAAAACTGTGGCATGATTCATCGAGTGGGATGTGATGACACCACACACACACACACACACACACACACACACACACACACACACACACACACACACACACACACACACACACACACACCCACACACACACACACACACACACTTTAATTGACACCATGTTCACGGTCTGTCAGACTGAAGGCGGCCCTGGCATTAGTCGTACCGTGGCATGGGCACATTTCAATCTAAATGCAAATGAATTCCACGCCCAGACAGACTGGACCGGCTTTTCAATCCTTCAGCTTTGCTTTATTTTCTGCCAATGCTGTGTGGTCCATCAGAGAGCCTAAATGCTCTTAATGGGCAAATGAGTATCTGTGCCCGTGTTTATCTAAAGACAATCAGCCGGTCCTCAGGAGGGACGTGAACTGTGAAATGTTCTGGAAGAAAAAAAGTGGGGCTGGATGAGGATTGTCAACATAGTAATAGGATAGTGTGAGAGGGGGCCATTTGTCTTGTTGTGATTCATCATGTTATATTATTTTGGACACTTGGTGGCGATAATTAGATGCATCATTTGGGGCATAATTGACATGAAAGGGAAGGCACAAGAAGCCACACAGTTCTCACTTAATGTAATGGCTTTTTTTTGTGGGCCAACCCAGAAGTTAATATCACCTTGGTTCCTTAAAAAAAAGCAAATGAGATTTCTCAATGTGATTTTGGATTATTGCAGAAATTAATCTCTTTGTCAAACAAACGTTTATGATACTTACACGTTTTGTTCAGCAGGATAATCTCACCATATTAACACCACTTTAAGATTTCTGAGGTTAAAAGCTAATGTTGGGCTATAAAGGAACTACAGCACGGTCACATGACTTCACGTCACCACCGCTAAGCTAAAGGTGGCTAATGTTGGGCTATAAAGGAACTACAGCACGGTCACATGACTTCACGTCACCACCGCTAAGCTAAAGGTGGCTAATGTTGGGCTATAAAAGACTACAGCACGGTCACATGACTCCACGTCACCACCGCTAAGCTAAAGGTGGCTAATGTTGGGCTGTAAAGGAACTACAGCACGGTCACATGACTTCACGCCACCACCGCTAAGCTAAAGGTGGCTAATGTTGGGCTGTAAAGGAACTACAGCACGGTCACATGACTTCACGTCACCACCGCTAAGCTAAAGGTGGCTAATGTTGGGCTATAAAGGAACTACAGCACGGTCACATGACTCCACGTCACCACCGCTAAGCTAAAGGTGGCTAATGTTGGGCTGTAAAGGAACTACAGCACGGTCACATGACTTCACGCCACCACCGCTAAGCTAAAGGTGGCTAATGTTGGGCTGTAAAGGAACTACAGCACGGTCACATGACTTCACGCCACCACCGCTAAGCTAAAGGCGGCTAATGTTGGGCTATAAAAGACTACAGCACGGTCACATGACTCCACGTCACCACCGCTAAGCTAAAGGCGGCTAATGTTGGGCTATAAAGGAACTACAGCACGGTCACATGACTTCATGTCACCACCGCTAAGCTAAAGGTGGCTAATGTTGGGCTATAAAAGACTACAGCACGGTCACATGACTTCACGCCACCACCGCTAAGCTAAAGGCGGCTAATGTTGGGCTATAAAAGACTACAGCACGGTCACATGACTCCACGTCACCACCGCTAAGCTAAAGGCGGCTAATGTTGGGCTATAAAGGAACTACAGCACGGTCACATGACTTCATGTCACCACCGCTAAGCTAAAGGTGGCTAATGTTGGGCTATAAAAGACTACAGCACGGTCACATGACTTCACGTCACCACCGCTAAGCTAAAGGTAGCTAATATTGGGCGTGATGGCGTTTAGTCGTCTCATTTAGACACTTGTTAGCAACTGCTGTTTTAAAATGTACCAGTGGGCTATTTACTGATGTATTTTATGTCGTAGAACAAAAAATAACCTTATTTCAGGATAACAACCAAAACACGTTAAAAAAAACCTTGACTTCAACACAAGGGATCAAGAAGCTGTAAAATGCTGACTCATCTCTGGGTTTAAGGAGTTATTCCTGCACCACTATATGTCCTCTTTTACAGTTGCTACCATAACCATTAAAGACAAGTAATGTTATCTTTACCAGACACTCCAGGAGCCTGGCAGGTCGGGAGATGATGATGAGAAGCTTCTTCGCCAGCTCTGTGACGAAGGCTACCTCTGTGCTCTCCGAACGCTCGAAGGCCTGACAGAGAAAGACATATAGACGCAGATAGACATCAACAATTACGGCGTCAGACACTGTAGAATCCCTTAATATACAGGCGACGCATTGCAGGGAGTTAAAAGAGAGATTAAAAGCTGTGAAGAATGAGAAAATGGATCATGAAAAACCCAGCTGATGCCATCGAAAAAAACCCGGGCTTCACAGCGATCTAATCACGCCGTCAAAATTGAGTTCAGAGATGAAATTGACTGATACTCGTTATCTGCTCGGAGCGTGATTAGCCTCCGTTTAACGCAGCCATTTCAATCTCGTCTCTCATCACGAGTTTTAATAAAATTAGAAGACTTGAGCTCAATCTGTCCATCAGTTACCTGAGCAGAGGATAGGATTCATTTACCCATCATCATGTGAAGCTTCATAATGCTACGGTGAATATGATACCTGGGTTTTTGCATTGTGTTTTTCATTTCGACTACTATAACGTTCTTTGAAGTCAAAGTCGGTGAAAAAGTGAAATTTTAATATTAATTCATAGATTTCATATTATATATATAATATATATATAATATTTCAACATATTATCACCACATGAAGCTGATAGAAACCTGGTTGCATAGCAGTTTCCTTTTAAATATCCAGTAAACTAAAAGCCACATGTTTTCGTCCATCTGATAATAATAATACATTTTATTTTTAGGCGCCTTTATGACACCCAAGGACACCGTACGAATTGTTAAAAGGAAATCATGGAGGAGACAATCAAGTGGACACAAATGAGACATATAATGGGGAGCACTACAGCGAGTAGGCAGATTTGAACAGGTGGGTTTTTAATTGGGATTTGAATATGGTGATGGTGTCTGACTGCCGGATGTGCGGGGGGAGGGAGTTCCAGAGTCTGGGAGCAGTGCAGCTAAAAGCCCGAGCACCCGCGGTGACGAGGCGTGGGGTGGGGGCGGTTAGCAGACCAGCAGAGGAGGAGCGGAGGGAGCGGGAGGGGGTGTACTCAGCCAGATAGGGGGGGGGGGCAGGTTATGTAGGGCTTTGTAAGTGAGCAGTAGGTTTTTGAAGTTGATACGGGATTGAACGGGGAGCCAGTGGAGTTGGATGAGGATGGATGAATGTACGTCCCTTTTTTTTACTGAACTTTAAGCTCTAGTTTTGGTCCCCACCATCTCCTAAAGGGACATATCTGGCATTTTAGCGGCTAAATGCTACGCTACATTCCCTAGCTAGTTGCTAACTTTGTAATATCTGCCGTTTGGTTATGTTCCCGTGGCACACAGTTTGTTTTCAGAGATATTTTTGACCGACACAGCTTCTGCTAAAAATACGGTTGAGTTTTGGTCGATAATCTATAACAATGAGCGATAAGATGCGTAGAAGCTTCGTAGAGCTGAGGGGAACTGCACAGAAATGTTTTGGTTTAGTTTGTTTGTCTTTAGCAAGATTAAAAAAAAAGCTAATGGCTGATATCAAGCCCCCAGGAGGTGCGCCGGACTCTGAGGAAAATATTCGTTGTGTCCAAACGGCGGTACTACAATTTCCGTATCAGTCCGTGGCGTCACCCGGCCCAGAAAGACTTTTCCCCATTGACTTACATTGGGAAAGAGACGTCTGTAAATCAGCGGATATTTTTTTTTTAACTGAATAAACTACCCAGTATGAACTATTGTATGGCCCTTATTATAATCATTCGGTCCTTAAAGTTGTAAAATGCACTAAAAGCCGAATCTAGATTTATTTTCTCTCACCATTCATTCTAGTGAGTGGGAGCTCGGGGGCGGGGCTTAAGGGGCGCATGCTCTGTGAGCGCACAAACGGGTTCTTCTGCTCTGACAGCCAGGCATTATGGGTAATCTGTGACGTTTCGCCATTTTGTCTTCATGCGCCAATGAGCAGCTCTCATAGGAAAGAACGAGACTCCGCCTCCCAGCTGTGTCCAGTTCTTATTATACATCCATGGCTGATATCCATGAACTCCAAATCATGCGCCGAAACCACACATTTATTTTACTGTTGTTACGATTAGTTTTGTAAACGTTGCGAGATACTTCATCTGGTCTGCCCGCTCATATCAGTAGAAGCAACCACACACTTTTTAGACAATTTGAAACGCTTTTCATTTTGTTAAAATAAACATATGAACTATTTAAAATGCAGATATACCCAGTTGTGTGCATTTCGTTTCTCTGTAAAAACTTAAAAGCCTCGGACACTTCCCGATTTCTATACTCACTACTTATTATTATACCAACGAGGAACAGCAACATCTGTATTGCTCTTACATGAGTTTGTGGGCTTTATATATGTTCTAAACCTACATCCTGTAGAAGCTTGTCCAGGTTCTCCTGCAGCTCGAAGAAGTAGACGGAGGTGATGAGGCCGTCGCGGGATTTGGCCAGGCAGTCTCTGGACAGCTCGGCTATCTGATGGTGGATGAAGCTGAGGACCCCGTCGGCCAGAGGAAGAACGTTTTCAGGAGAGAACTCCTGGATGAAGTCGCCCAGCTTCCCCTCCATCTGCGCTGTGGCCTGGAGGAGGAAGACGAAGAGGACATGAAGTCAGGGCAAAAGAAAAGACACAGGACGAGTTGGGGGTGGAAGAAGAAGTGACAGAGATGCTCGGTTGCTTTACACTGAATTATATGCAATGTCATTTTCATTATTTTCCCTTGGTCGTCTTCTCTTTATTATTGTATTGTTTTTTTACTTATTTAAAGAATAAAATCTATTTTGTTATTATTCATATTATTATTTTATAGTTTTTTTGCTTTTATTTATTTATTATTATTTTATTTTTTTATCATTTGTATTTTAAGAAATTATCTTGTTAGGAATAAGATAGAATCCAACTTCTTGATTTCTTCTGGTGTCTTTCAAAATTGTTGGAGGATACAGACCATGTCTTACCATGTTTAAACTAATCTTTAGACCAGGGGTCGGCAACCCCTGGCACGCGTGCCACTATTGCCACGCGGCACCGTAACCAGTGGCACACTACGAAGTGTGCAAACATTTTAAATTGTATTTTCGGATCCCGAACGAGACCGCCGCCAGAGCGCGTCTCCCCGTTACCTGCAGAAGGAAGCCATGCACACAACGCAGCCCCGCTCTCTTTAAGTCCAGTCGACTTTCTGCCGCTTTCCTCCGTGGTGAAACGATCAGGGGTGAAGTGCTGCCGGAGCGCGCCGGTGTTGTGTCAGATTATGCACCCCCGTCGTGAAATGCACCCCTTGACACGGGAACGTGCATTTGAATGTATAGTCCGCTATTCTATGTTGTCTTTTTGATGGTTGGGATGTCGAATCCTGGATGTTGCATTCATTCGTGCCTTCTTTTTCATTTAATTTTTTATTTAATATACGTTTTTATTTAATTGTGACGTCCTGTCTGTATACTTGTGCTTTACAATGTATTGTTTATTTTTTACATCAAGTGCTTGAGGGTGGGATTAATATAATTTTTTTTATTTTGGGGGGTGCTTTTTATGAACAGCCTGGTTGCCACGATATGCACCCCCTTGCTATCCCTGACAATACACGTGTCATGAAACTTTCTCCATGTATTGGTACTAGTCTTTCAACTATACCCTCCAAAGCTTGGTGGGATTAATAGAAGCATCTTTTTTTGGGGGGCGCTTTTTACGGCAGGCCAGGGGGTGCATTTCACGACGGGGGTGCATCATTTGACACAACACCGGCACTTCACAAATTGCATTACCCATAAGGAGCTGTACAAATGCCCCAGTTTGTGCGTGGCTGTGTCTTTAGTTGAAAGCCCAGTGGATATCTGCTCATCTCTCATCGAAAGCAATATGCTCCACAGGGGCGAACTGGCCATCTGTGTGTTCTGGAGAATCACAGAACGGACGGTCGTCATTATTAATATTATGCCGTTTAAAGCAATTATTTAAATTTGTTTAAACCGGATCATGTAAGTTGCGCTGACAGGTGAAAGAGGTCCACACACTGCTTCCCCGCAGCGAGGCCCCCCCCCCCCGTTGTCGGCACACTGATCCCATTTTATTTATTTTTTTAATGGCACTTCATATCAAAAAGGTTTCCGACCCCTGCTTTTGACTAATAAAACCAATGTTTTAGGACCATTTGGTAGCAGAGGTTAGAGTAGTTTTAGGATATTTGGTTAGTGTTTTTAGCTTGTAATGTTTCAGTATAATACATGAACTCTCGCTAAATCTAGATGTGTTAGTAAGATACCTTTTCAAATACTTTCTGTTTTGGCCCCTATTGTTATAGCCTATACAAATCTCCATTTGTCCTATGAGTATACTTGTATTTCTTTGCTGTTTGTGGATAACATCTTTTGACTTGTGTGAGGACAAGCCAAAAGAGCTTTTACCTCAAATGAACTCAAAACAAAAAAGGCCAATTTTCCTAATGCTTGATCTTTATCTCTGTGGAAGCTGTCAGCCCATTTCCTTTTCAGAGCAACCTCAGAGTGAAAGGGATCAAAATGAGGACAACAGAAAGTACTTTGTACTTTTATCCATGTATTATTTCTTTTAATGTTTATTTTATTAGCTTTTCTTTTTAATGACTGATTTTAAATGCCATTTTCTTTTTTGGAAAGCACTTTGAATTGCCTTGTGTTGAAAAGTGCTATATAAATAAACTTGCCTTGCCTTGCCTTTCACTGTTCATAGCTCTGGCACTATTTCTAAGTGCAGTGATTAAACTAAAAACTTCACTCTGATAGGATAATCATATCACGACTTGGCAGCGGCACATAATCGTGTTTGCTTTGGTCTAACAGCTGCTATGGCTTCCTTTTTCTGGAGGGTTTTAACTGTGTGTACTGTGCATTTGTCATCTCTGAAAATGCTCAATCATACTTTAAATCCCTTTTTTATTTCCCTAAAATGTAAGCTCTGTCGAAATAGGATTAGGCGGTTTTTTGGCTGAAAGATTGGTTAATGCTCTGTAGGCTTAGTGATTACGTTGTGTGTGTGTTTTTATGGAATATGATTTTGATCGCAATGCAGCTTAGTGTGTGTGTGTGTTTTACCTTTGGAAAGCGCTCTTTATACACATGGTTCATCATGACTATCTCGTTGTCATAGAAGGAGGAGGAACGTCCTGGGCTGTAGGGTAAAAGCAGAAAAACATGGAATACTGTCAAAACGATTTGCTAAAAAAAGGAAATATATATATATAGCTATACCTGTGAATTGCAGGTCTGAACTATGCTCTAAAGTCATGAATAGTAGGCACCAGTGCACTTTTTTCAGTTGAATTAACTGCTTTTCATGTAACTCTCTTTGTTAGCTTTCGGTAGCTTATATGAGCTACTTAGCTAGTTAGCTATGTTAGCAAAGTTAAAATATCTCTTGCTTTGTAACTGACACCGCTTGTTCATATATCACTATTCCTCCTCACAATTGTCACTTAACCTTGCTTGAAGTGAGGTAAAGTAACAGTTTTATATAAATTATTTAAAGTCAGTCCATATCATTTTTGGTGAACTGATAATGCTAATGCTAAAGCAGTCTAGCATGCGCAAGGCGGGAAAAGTAATAGGCAGCTAAATTGTGGTTATTGGGCAATATCTATAAAGTTCTCTGCCCACACACAGTTTAAATAATGAATACAACATTATTGTCTTTGAAAGAAATGTGTAATATCTTCTTCAACAAGCCCACATAGTCCTACTAGTTTTAATATTGGATCCTTCCATCCTAGCTAATTTGAGCTGATGTTAGTTTGCTAATGTAAGCTAACATTAGCCACCATATAGGAGGATGTGGATTTGTTTTAAGTCTCACTTTAGTAATGACTTTGCCTTGATATACATATAAATGTTTCAGTATGTTATGTGAAAGAAATGCCCAGATCAATAGAAGTGCTTTTGAAAGTCATTTTTAAAAAGTGCTTTTAGGTAGCTAAAGCTGCTGTTAAATCTCATAGGTGTTGTTTCTGCTGACCTGAGACTGCGAGAGCGCGGGCGCATGTGTGGAGAACATCTTCCTCCGTCATCGTCCGTGATGCTCTCCGTGCTGCCGAAGTGTTTGGATAAGAAGTGCAGCTCATCCATGGTGGGCTGGAAGGGAAGCTGGTGCAGCCTCTCCTGAGAGGAGCTGGACGACTGGAGGAGGAAGAGGAGGAGGAGGAAGAGGAAGAGGAGGGGAGGCAAGAGAAAAGGGTGGAGGAGGAAGAGGAAGCAGGTGATGGAGAGGATAAGGAGTGAGAGGAAGAGGAGGGAAAGCAGTAAGTAACACAAAGTACCGTTAGCATTCATTGAGTCATGTTTTTGTCCACCAGATGCTCTGTTTCTGTTTATTTGTCAGATGTATAAACTGTCTAGTATTGAAATCGTAGAATAAATCATACAAAATAATAATTCAAAAAATAAAAGAATGTTATGAATGAAGCATTTTGGTTTGTTTATGAATAGTTTTTATTGTTTTTCTTTCTATCTAATAATATATCCTAAAGTTGAGAACAATTCTATGTTTTAAGAGTTACAGAGAAGGTTATTTTATTTTTGAATAATACATACACTCACCCTAAGCTAACACATTGTGCATATTTCAACAGTTTCATTAATTAACCAATGGTGTTGCTTTCAGCTTGTTTCATTAACCTCCTTTAAGTTAGCAATTCAAATGCTAACATTACTTTCAGCCAACATTAACAGTTTTAATTATTTGTAGACGTCGTTCTTTCCTTCTAATTGTTGTTCAATCTCAATAATAGTACACATAATATTTGACTGCACTTATTTCCATTTGTCAGGAAGTTAGACATCTTCCCGGACCTGGCACCGACAGAAACAAACTGAGGTTTTAAATGTTAATGGGTCAGACCCATCAATCTGCCTCAAAGACAAAGGTCGTCTCTCGTTTGCCTTCATTAGAGCGCCGGTGAGACCTTCCTCCACTTACTTTGCTAACCGGAGGATCGATCGCCGATCAATCCCAGGTGACAGACTAAAAGGATGGAACAAGACTCCATTTTTCTTTGTCTGCTTCATGTCCAAGATTTTCTACTTTTCTGGTAAATCCAATAATTGCGTTGAGGTTGCTTTACTTATCCATTTCTCAAATCCCTGTCACGGTTAGTGTCTGATGTCGAAAGCAGGCTTTAGACAGAAGCATCCGCAGAACCGTGGCATCTCTTTTCTTTGTGACTGACTTGCAGCTATCAGTGGGCTTTACGGTCACATTTGTTGGTGTAATTTGACGTATTATTTACACACTTTCAGGTCATTTCCAAGTCGACAGAAGTGATTACGTTTGTGTGTTATTGTTACAATGTGAGGTGCAGGTGAAAGAACGATACGTGGAGAGAGGGTTTTCTTGCAAAAATAAACAGGCGTTTTCTTCTTAGCCTTCCACATTATTCCACAGAAACACACACTGCATGCCTGGTGCTGCGTTCACCAGCAAGGAACAACAACGAATGCCCCTCCCCTCTCTTCCCAACCCTTCCCACTCCAACCTGGCCAATCAGGTCGTGGTTCTAAAAGCGGAGTGAAGGCTTAAATACAAAATTAAACACTGTTGTCTACCTTTAATAAAACCCTAAAGGCTTAAGTACATTCATTATTGCATCGCTATAAATATGATATCTTCAAGA
Source organism: Pseudochaenichthys georgianus (assembly GCF_902827115.2). Classification (NCBI taxonomy): domain Eukaryota; kingdom Metazoa; phylum Chordata; class Actinopteri; order Perciformes; family Channichthyidae; genus Pseudochaenichthys; species Pseudochaenichthys georgianus. The sequence goes on along the minus strand of NC_047510.2, from coordinate 34,511,072 downwards.
ACAACACGGTCTGCTTAAAACGGATAGTTTTTAACAGAATTGACACTCATAAAATCACACATTTCCTGACCAATCGCGTCCAAGACTCCGCCTACTCATACGGCACAGATAAGGAGTACTTTGGAGGCTGCTCCCTCTTTGAGCACTGGGACAAGATGGCCTCCAGGTCTGAACAAAGGAAATGGTGATTACTTGGTGCTTGTGTGTTTTACAGACTGACAAACGAATTTAGATGCATTTTATTAGTTTGTCTATGTAAACTGTTTTTATAACTTTAACTGAAATAAAGGCAACTCAGAAAAAACATGTCCTACCTTTCTTAACAAACAAATAGTTAAGACCAACATGTTAGTGAGGGCGTGTGTGCGCTTCCTCACAGTTATACATAGGTGAGAAAAGTACTCCGATTTTTTACTTAAGAAAAAGTCAACGGCGGTGGTGGCGACGTCCATAGGGACTTGGCTTGGCAACCGGAAGGTCACCAGTTCAAGTCCCGGAAAGACCAAGAGCTACCGAGGTGTCCCTGAGCAAGGCACCGTTCCCCACACTGCTCCCCGGGCGCCGTACGTAATGGCAGCCCACTGCTCCTAATCCTGAGAAACCGTTTTGTTACATAGTAGGCCTACCTGTACTACGTAATGACAATAAGTTCAATCTTCAAAATAGCAATACTAAATTGTAAATACTCTGTTATAAGTAAAAGTACTGCATTCAAAATCCAAGAATACTTAACGTACCAACATTGAAAGTACGTATTGTTCGTAAGCCCATTTTATAAGAAATACTTGTACTAAATGACTGGATTAGGATCAATATGTTCGGCACAGCTGGTAAAGGTGGAGCTAATTTGATATACTGCTGAAGTATATTTTTACCTACAATAATATATTACAGTATATCATTACTCCTATTCATATTTTGTAAATGCTGTGGATTAAAAAGTACCATATTAGATCCAAAATGCAGAAGAAGAGCAGACAGATCTGGAGGGAACGCTGAGCACATAAATAAATGTCACCGCACTAATGTCAATGAAATATCTTCTGGTATCCGGCTATATTTAGCCTGTGGTTAAATGACCGTGGCGCTGCATGTAATCCATCTCATGCCGGAGTCCAGGCCCGGACTGGCCGTCGGGACGTTTTTTTAATGTTGTGAACGCAACGCTGCGCAAATGTGGGTCTGCCTCTGCCTCACAGAGGGTGACTGGCTGTCTCCATGATGTGGCCTGCCGACACGGCCACTTTCATACAGACCACACTAATGCCCTCGATTGGTCTCTGTGGTCATTCAAGCTCGGGAGGGTGTGTGTTGGTGTATGTGTGGCGCGAGCGAGTGAGATAAAGGCGGCTTTTTGCAAATATAGAAAGGCTCCGATAGCAATTTACAAATGTTTTGGTATGTTTATTTTCACACATAGCATGGCTACATTGTTGATGATGTCCGCAGCATTAATGCATAAGTACCCCTGGTTTGAAATCAAGTATTTATGTGACGGGAAGATATTTACCGTTGAGCTGGGAGTGTTGGTGCCATATCCAGAGGAAGGCAAAGACGCTAAAGACCACCGCCGTCCGTCCGCTCTGCAGAAAACACAAATATAACAACACTTTAAACTAATGCACACACGTTGCCATTAAATCCAGAACATATTAGCTTGGCTTTCTTGGATTCACTTTAATATGAAAACATTAGACACATCTCTATTTCAGCTGCACATGAAATATGACTGTCAGCAGACCATTGACTTATAACATTTGTCCCAGGGGCTTTTCTCAAAGGGATGATAACTCATTCTGGGTGCCTCGATCGCACAGTGACAGACGTTTTGATAATGAAGACGGGGGATTTACGATCTAAACACTGAGGGGAGAGAGAGGTCTGATTGGTCCGTTTCACACCCCTCTGCCTAAAGAGCCCGTGGCAGTGAAGGTTGTTGCTTATGCATTCATACTAGACTGTATGCTTATTCAAGCACTGGACTTAAGTAAACATGTGAGGTACTTGTACTTCATTTGACTATTCTTTTTCAGTGCAATCTTATACTTGTACTCTACTCAGAGTCTCAAAAGGAAATATTGTACTTTTTACTACATTTATATGAAAACTAATCACTAGTTACTTCCCAAATGTAGCTTTTACAAACAAAACATATGAAGTACCAGGGGTGTCAAACTCACACACACAGTGGGCCAAAATTAAAAAATGGGTACACGTCGAGGGCCGGACTGGTTCAATGTTTATTGCAGAACGTATTGAAATGAACTTATTGCACATATTAAACCTGGAACTAACTAAGCTTACATTATTGCCTATAAAAACATTAAACATTAAATAATCAGGTGCATTCATTTCTCATGGCTCGATCTGCAGCTCATTTCTTATGAGTACATTTCCCCACAGGCCAACAACAGCTTCAACAAAACTATTCCCCTCAGAGAGAAACAAACATGCCCTGTTGTCGTGAGAGAGAAAGTGCAGAAGGAAGCATCCATTGAACTCAGTGTGCTGCTCTGGGATGCTAGCTCAGACACTTGGCGTCTCATCTCGGGAGCAAGGTCATCAATGTTTGGGGTCCGGCTCTGAGCGGAGGAGACCCTCAGGATGGAGGGAAGGTGCAATATACCGGCGGGCCAGATCTAACAGGAATTAGAAATTATCCTGCGGGCCGAAATTAAATCCACCATGGGCCTGATTTGGCCCCCGGGCCTCGAGTTTGAGTATTGGGTTGACAGAAGGATTCATTTTGATAATGTTCATACATTTTTTGAGCATTCCCAGTTACTATACAACTCAAATGTTCACCTCATAGGAACAGATGCACTTTCATGTCCAACAGTATACACACACACACACACACACACACACACACACACACACACACACACACACACACACACACACACACACACACACACACACACACACACACACACACACACACACACACACACACACACACACACACACACACACACACAGGAACACACCGTGTCAGCAGAGCAGCTTGAGTAAACACAGACACACAGTGAGCGTAAAGCCCGTTGAACACGAGTCAGCGCGTTTCCCCGTGAGGAGCTGCAGGAGCCGGCTGTCCAGGATGTGAGAGACCTCGACCACAACAACACCTCCTCTCTGATGCTCACTTATTCTCTGCGTGTCTCACACCGACTTCACTTCCGCCTGTCTCCTCTCGTCTGTCTCACTTTCTGTCCCACCGCCCAGGCACACAAACAAGTGGGAGTTAACACCCATCCCATTCAGGAAGAGTACTTTAGGTCAGCTACCATTCTCCATCATGGTGATACACAGCTGGAACTCTCTACCCACTCAAATCAAAGACGTACACTGAACAAAAATATAAACGCAACACTTTTGTTTTTCTCCCATTTTTCATGAGATGAACTCAAAGATCTAAAACATTTTCTATAAACACAAAATAACCATTTCTCTCAAATATTGTTCACAAATCTGAAAAAGTCTGTGATAGTGAGCACTTCTCCTTTTCCGAGATAATCCATCCCACCTCAGGTGTGGCATATCAAGATACTGATTGGACAGCATGATTATTGCACAGGTGGGCCTTAGGCTGGCCACCATAAAAGGCCACTCTGAAACGTGCAGTTTTGCTTTATTGGGGGGGTCTGAAAACCAGGCAGCATCTGGTGTGAGGGGTAGGGGTAGGGTTAGGGTAATGTTGTGAATCGAGTGGCCTGTGTTCGTCGTCCATAACATACGCCTGCCCATACCATAACCCCACCACCACCATGGGCCACTCGATTCACAACATTACCCTACCCCTACCCCTCACACGAGATACTGACTGGTTTTCGGACCCCCCCAGACCCCCCCAATAAAGCAAAACTGCACGTTTCAGAGTGGCCTTTTATGGTGGCCAGCCTAAGGCACACCTGTGCAATAATCATGCTGTCTAATCAGCATCTTGATATGCCACCCCTGTGAGGTGGGATGGATTATCTCGCAAAGGAGAAGTGCTCACGATCACAGATTCTTTCAGATTTCTGAACAATATTTGAGAGAAATGGTTATTTTGTGTTTATAGAAAATGTTTTAGATCTTTGAGTTCATCTCATGAAAAATGGGAGCGAAAACAAAAGTGTTGCATTTATATTTTTGTTCAGTGTACATACATATAGCACCTTTAAAGCTCACTTAATAAAAACATGCTTCACTGAGGACCTGGATATGGCGTGTGCGATACATGTTGAGACGCCTGGTTTCTGTTGTGTGATAGTGATGTGCTAATATGTGACATGTACGTAGTAACGTGTGGTGTTTCCATTTCATTGTTCTCTTGTATCTTTTCGCCTCTATCCACTTGTCTTTACAACTAATGCTGTTGATGTGATTTTAAAAAGGTGTCTATTATCATCTGGCCGGGGACAACAGCTGGAAATGAGCATGCTGGCTAAAGCTGCTCCATTTACAGTTATTTGTGGCAGTTGATCGATGGGGACTGACCACGACACTTTAAACAAATAAACTAAACACATATAAGCAAATAAAAAAAACGACTGAACCCCACTTCGTCTCACTTTGCTTCGTGTGGAGGGTTCAAGTGCCGCACCAACGAGGAAACGGTGAATAGACAAATATTGTTGGAGCACAGAAAACAGTTGGAAATTAGGCTTTTACAGATTTATTTTGGTTGTGCGTACTTTGCAAAGTAAAAGTGTCAAAGGAGTGTTTTAATGTAAATACATCAGATTTTAGGAAAACTAATGAATTATCAGTCAACTTTAATCAAATATATGACTTAATGTTCTCTAAAAGGGCATTGTAAAAACCTGAAAATATTAACCACACCGCTGCTAACTGACAATGAAAGCATCCGTCTAAATATTGCTACGTATTCGCATTTATCGATTCAGTTTCCCTCGTCTAGTCAATGTTTGTTTCTCTAAGGGAGCCCTTGCGATGCTAACTTCTGTCTTACGAAAATGCGTCCGTCCTGCTCATCGGTTTCCACATTGTGTTGCAATAAAACCTTAAATAAGATCCCTCCTTACTTCACACTCGGTATCGTTGACTAACTGTCCTAACCACCTCATTACAGCAGTGAAATAAAGCAGTCACCTTCTGGAAGAGGCGAAGGAGAAGTGTGCAGGGTTGCTGGGGGAGAAGTTTCGAGGGCTGTCCAGAGGGCTGCTTCCTGTTGGGACAAAAAGACGTAACACAGAGGATGAGACACGAGAGAGAGCAAGACACACGTGGAGAGATTTGAGAAGATTAATCCAGAAGTTTAATTCAAAGCACAGTTTAGAGTAGACCTTCAATGGTTCAATACAACAGTGTGACTTTCCATAATCATAGGTAGGGGTTTGGGGGGGGGGGGGGCTGTGAAACTGTTGTGAACTGAAGGCCTAGCATTGATTGTTTGACTGATGAATGCTTGGAGGGCAAAGCTTTTCATGTGTCCTGGTTCTTTTGGACAGTAATGTGGGTGTTTTGATTGATGGGCTGAGAGATTTGATGAGGGGCTTTTTTCATAATGAAAAATGCAATCCTAAAGTTGCACATCAAATTCAAAATGGCCATCGTCCGGTTGGTTTTAGGACAGGCTTCCAAGAGGCTTTTTTGTGCGTCTGAACATGTTAGATATACATTTCAAATTTCAAAGCTCTAGAGAAAACCTGAGCGAGGGGCTGCCTTTTAGCATCTTTGGAGGCGGTGGACTTCCAAAGGGCGATTTACTTTTATTAGAAATTATAATAAGAAAAACTCAATTATTTTCTCTCAAACTTCAGATTTTTTTCTTCTCAGAATTATGAGCAAAACAATCTGAATTTTGAGAAATAATTAATTCTATTTTTGGGGGAAAATCTCAGAATTTGGAGACATTCTTACTTTAAGAACTTTACTCAGAACTAAAAATATTTTTGACTTGTGGCTCTAATTCTCTTCCGTACAAACTTGAAACAGGTTGTCATTCTAAGAAAAATTATATATTTTTCCACTCAATCTTTTAGAATCAAACTTAAAGTTAGCCTTTCGTATCTATATTTTCATTTCTATCTATTCTATTATATTCTATCTATTCTATTCTATCTATTTCTATTCTATCTATCTATTCTGTCTATTCTATCTATTTCTATTCTGTCTATTCTGTCTATTCTATTCTATCTATCTATTCTATTCTATCTATTTCTATTCTATCTATCTATTCTGTCTATTCTATTCTATCTATTCTATTATATTCTATCTATTTATATCTATCTATTATATTCTATCTATCTATTTTGTCTATTCTATTCTATCTATTCCATCTATTCTATTATATTCTATCTATTTATATCTATCTATTCTATCTATTATATTCTATCTATTTCTATTCTATCTATTCTATCTATTCTATTATATTCTATATATTTCTATCTATATATTCTATTCTATCTATTTCTATTCTATCTATATATTATATTCTATCTATTTATATTCTGTCTATTCTATTCTATCTATTTCTATCTATTTATTTCTATTCTATCTATCTATTCTATCTATTTCTATTCTGTCTATTCTATCTATTTCTATCTATCTATTCTATCTATTCTATTCTATCTATTCTATTCTATCTATTTCTATTCTGTCTATTATATTCTATCTATCTATAACTCAGTAATTGAATAGCTAAAAGGTCACAGCTTGGAGGTGATGCTCCACGTACCGAGGTGTCCGGGGAGGGGGAGAGGGGAGTGAGGGCGAGGCAGCGTGGGGGAGGTGGTGGTCAGGATCAGACTCTTCCGGTTGCTCGTTCTGCAGCTGGAAGAGAAAAAGACAGAGAGATGCATGTCAACGTAATCACAGGTATCCACAGCAGAGCGGTGTTTGTGTGCCGTGTCTGTGTGCAGAGGCAGCTGTGGACGAAGCAGACGTGCACATTCACGGCTCACTGCAGGAGCACCGCGGTGATAAGAGGAATTCAATTTCCTCAGTCATTCATCCCCGTCTGCCTCCTCTCAGCCGAGATGATGAACGAGGAGAGAGAGAGCGTGGAATGAGAGGAGAGGGAGGAAGTAGAGGCGACAAGCGACAAGCGAGACAAGCGAGAAATGATAGGATGGATGGTAAAAAGGAAACATCCATCTTCCATAGCCTCAGTTAATTATGTGTTAAAGAGGCCCATGTTCAGGTTGATATTAGTATGTAGTGTCTCTACTTTAAAGAGTCCTCTCCAGCTGATGTTCAGGTGTATATCAGTATGTAGTGTCTCTACTTTAAAGAGTCCTCTCTGCTGATGTTCAGGTGTATATCAGTATGTAGTGTCTCTACTTTAAAGAGTCCTCTCCTGCTGATGTTCAGGTGTATATCAGTATGTAGTGTCTCTACTTTAAAGAGTCCTCTCTGCTGATGTTCAGGTGTATATCAGTATTTAGTGTCTCTACTTTAAAGAGTCCTCTCCTGCTGATGTTCAGGTGTATATCAGTATGTAGTGTCTCTACTTTAAAGAGTCCTCTCCTGCTGATGTTCAGGTGTATATCAGTATGTAGTGTCTCTACTTTAAAGAGTCCTCTCCTGCTGATGTTCAGGTGTATATCAGTATGTAGTGTCTACTTTAAAGAGTCCTCTCCTGCTGATGATCAGGTGTATATCAGTATGTAGTGTCTCTACTTTAAAGAGTCCTCTCCTGCTGATGTTCAGGTGTATATCAGTATGTAGTGTCTCTACTTTAAAGAGTCCTCTCCTGCTGATGATCAGGTGTATATCAGTATGTAGTGTCTACTTTAAAGAGTCCTCTCCTGCTGGTGTTCAGGTGTATATCAGTATGTAGTGTCTCTACTTTAAAGAGTCCTCTCCTGCTGATGTTCAGGTGTATATCAGTATGTAGTGTCTCTACTTTAAAGAGTCCTCTCTGCTGATGTTCAGGTGTATATCAGTATGTAGTGTCTCTACTTTAAAGAGTCCTCTCCTGCTGATGTTCAGGTGTATATCAGTATGTAGTGTCTCTACTTTAAAGAGTCCTCTCCTGCTGATGTTCAGGTGTATATCAGTATGTAGTGTCTACTTTAAAGAGTCCTCTCCTGCTGATGATCAGGTGTATATCAGTATGTAGTGTCTACTTTAAAGAGTCCTCTCCTGCTGATGTTCAGGTGTATATCAGTATGTAGTGTCTACTTTAAAGAGTCCTCTCCTGCTGATGTTCAGGTGTATATCAGTATGTAGTGTCTACTTTAAAGAGTCCTCTCCTGCTGATGTTCAGGTGTATATCAGTATGTAGTGTCTCTACTTTAAAGAGTCCTCTCCTGCTGATGTTCAGGTGTATATCAGTATGTCGTGTCTCTCCTTTAAAGAGTCCTCTCCTGCTGATGTTCAGGTGTATATCAGTATGTAGTGTCTCTACTTTAAAGAGTCCTCTCCTGCTGATGTTCAGGTGTATATCAGTATGTAGTGTCTCTACTTTAAAGAGTCCTCTCCTGCTGATGTTCAGGTGTATATCAGTATGTAGTGTCTCTACTTTAAAGAGTCCTCTCCTGCTGATGTTCAGGTGTATATCAGTATGTAGTGTCTCTACTTTAAAGAGTCCTCTCCTGCAGATGTCCAGGTTCATATCAGTATGTAGTGTCTACTTTAAAGAGTCCTCTCCAGCTGATGTTCAGGTGTATATCAGTATGTAGCGTCTCTACTTTAAAGAGTCCTCTCCTGCTGATGTTCAGGTTGATATCAGTATGTAGTGTCTCTACTTTAAAGAGTCCTCTCCTGCTGATGTTCAGGTGTATATCAGTATGTAGTGTCTCTACTTTAAAGAGTCCTCTCCTGCTGATGTTCAGGTGTATATCAGTATGTAGTGTCTCTACTTTAAAGAGTCCTCTCCTGCAGATGTTCAGGTTCATATCAGTATGTAGTGTCTACTTTAAAGAGTCCTCTCCTGCTGATGTTCAGGTGTATATCAGTATGTAGTGTCTCTACTTGAAAGAGTCCTCTCCTGCTGATGTTCAGGTGTATATCAGTATGTAGTGTCTCTACTTTAAAGAGTCCTCTCCTGCAGATGTTCAGGTTCATATCAGTATGTAGTGTCTACTTTAAAGAGTCCTCTCCAGCTGATGTTCAGGTGTATATCAGTATGTAGCGTCTCTATTTTAAAGAGTCCTCTCCTGCTGATGTTCAGGTTGATATCAGTATGTAGTGTCTCTACTTTAAAGAGTCCTCTCCTGCTGATGTTCAGGTGTATATCAGTATGTAGTGTCTCTACTTTAAAGAGTCCTCTCCTGCTGATGTTCAGGTGTATATCAGTATGTAGTGTCTCTACTTTAAAGAGTCCTCTCCTGCAGATGTTCAGGTTCATATCAGTATGTAGTGTCTACTTTAAAGAGTCCTCTCCTGCTGATGTTCAGGTGTATATCAGTATGTAGTGTCTCTACTTTAAATAGTCCTCTCCTGCTGATGTTCAGGTGTATATCAGTATGTAGTCTCTCTATTTTAAAGAGTCCTATCACGTACAATGTGTTGGAGCGCTAGCCAATTGAAGCCAAGCGTTACAAAATGATGTCACTAAGCTCTGGATCCTCTCCAGACCATTTAAATGCACAAATACCAATTTAACACGACGGAAAACCCCAAAAAGCACAATAGGGTTTAAAAGCTGAACAGCAGTCACTGACCCACCTCCGATCTGCCTGTGGACTCAACACTGATTCACACCCAATATTACTGTATCTGACTCACACACCATTATGTAGTCAATTGAGCAGGCTTTTTGTATCTCATCTATGCGATCTTATTTTTGCATTTTGAACGCTGCATAAGTGCAATTTAATGAGATGCTGTTAAAATGCCTCAGGCTTTGGTGTCCAGGGTGGTGAGGGGCAAATAAAAACAGCCGGTAACAAACGAGATGCAAACAGCACCGTCTCATCTCCACTGAAATATAAAGAGATTTTTTTTTTACACACACACACACACACACACACACACACACACACACACACACACACACACACACACACACACACACACACACACACGAGACGTGAGATTGGATCAACATGAAGACACGCACTGCTCATCTTTTTACCAAAACCTCTTATATTAACATGTGTTCTGCTTTTCAAGGATTTTTACGACACAGAACAATTTGAAAAGTGCACTTAGTGGAGTGAAGATCTTCCTCTCCCCATCACAACAAAGAACAGTTGAATCACATTCAATGAAGCAGGAATGAGTTCTAAATCCGAAAATTAGTCAGCATTTTAGTACTTTTTTAGCTGTAGTTCCTTTTTAGTCCAACATTAGCCGCCTTTAGCTTAGCGGTGGCGACGTGAAGTCATGTGACCGTGCTGTAGTTCCTTTATAGCCCAACATTAGCCACCTTTAGCTTAGCGGTGGTGAGGTGAAGTCATGTGACCGTGCTGTAGTTCCTTTATAGCCCAACGTTAGCCACCTTTAGCTTAGCGGTGGTGACGTGAAGTCATGTGACCGTGCTGTAGTTCCTTTATAGCCCAACATTAGCCACCTTTAGCTTAGCGGTGGTGACGTGAAGTCATGTGACCGTGCTATAGTTCCTTTGTAGCTTAAAGTTAAATCCCACACTGTTCTTATAGATGTGGACGTGTGTGTGTGTGTGTGTGTGTGTGTGTGTGTGTGTGTGTGTGTGTGTGTGTGTGTGTGTGTGTGTTAACACCTGCCATCTTAACCGATGTACACTGAGCCATCCTGACAAGTTGTCATCAGGGAATACAAAAAAAAATCATACATTTCCATTCCTGTATCATAGAGGTGTGAATATAAGCTGCTATCTTTGCCTTACATGTATATGTAAACAAATGTGATTTTTCTGAATTAAATGGTTTCATACAGCTGTTTATATGCCACATATACGAAATATAACCATATGCTTAACATCAAATCAAATAATGACCCACATCAGTCAAGCTTTACCCTGCACAGAGCAAACAAATGGTGAAAACGTATTAAAAATAATGGTGACAGCTGATTGGATTGATACCACGCCTGGCCTGACGCTAATGTAAAAAATTACATAAAGACAGAGCCAGCCGTATCTCATCTATCTGTTTTCATTAATATAACCGCACACAGGATGTCCCGATCGATCAGATCAATAACCAGCCTTACGGGTATTGATCACATCAGCCAATAGGTTGGATTTAACCGGCAGGGCCAATAACTGCTGTTGTGCCATTTCACACTGATTAAGCCGGATCAATTATAACCTGACATTTTTCTTTAACATTAAACCTTTTTCATCTGAAGCTGCAGTAATCTCACTGTAACCCTGAGCTGACGCCTTCAATGAGAGCAGCTTCACTGCGTTCATTACTTCAGAAACACACGGAGCTTAAGGTTAATGGAATCTCACGCTGCAGGAAATCAATGGAGGCCGGCTGTAAACACAAAATACACTCAGAGCTTGGCCTTGAATTTCCCTGAATGCCGACAGGACATGGATAAACACAAAGATGCTAAACGGACATGTAAAGAGTGGTTTAGTGGTGACATATTTTTGTAGGCTGACCTGGAGGTTAGCATTTAAAAGGGCTTCCTCAACAAAATCAATGGGATTTATCCATGTGATTTTTGCAGAAAACGATCTCTTTGTCAAACAATAGTTTTTGTGATACACGTTTTGTTCAGCAGGATACAGCTAAAAGCGACTAATGTTGGGCTATAAAGGAACTACAGCACGGTCACATGACTTCACGTCACCACCGCTAAGCTAAAGGTGGCTAATGTTGGGCTATAAAGGAACTACAGCACGGTCACATGACTTCACGTCACCACCGCTAAGCTAAAGGAGGCTAATGTTGGGCTATAAAGGAACTACAGCACGGTCACATGACTTCACGTCACCACCGCTAAGCTAAAGGTGGCTAATGTTGGGCTATAAAGGAACTACAGCACGGTCACATGACTTCACGTCACCACCGCTAAGCTAAAGGTGGCTAATGTTGGGCTATAAAGGAACTACAGCACGGCCACATGACTTCACGTCACCACCGCTAAGCTAAAGGTGGCTAACGTTGATGACGTTTAGTCGTCTCATTTAGACACTTGTTTGCATCCCCAGTTTTTGTGGGGTATTCACTGATGTATTTTATGTCATAGAATAAAGATCAAGGGTCGACCGATTATCGGCCTGGCCGATTATCGAGGCCGATATTTCGCATTTGACAGATTATCGGTATCGGCCTTTTTTTTAAATCAAATTGCCGATACAACTTTGGCTCTGATGCGGCCGTTTCTCTGGCTGCAGTCACCACTGTTCACGAGCAATGTCCCGCCCACAGCGCTATCTGATAGGCTATTACTGAAGTGTCAATCAACACTGAAGATTTTCCGGGCTGCAGCCAGCCAGAGAGGCGGGACCTTCTCAGATTACAGGCAGGTGTGAACAACGCAGACACAGACAGAGGCAAGCAGCAGCAGTGAGCGGTGTTTCGAATGTCAATCAGTTGAAAGCCGAAGTTCAATAAACATCCCAATCCCCTATGCTGAAGTTGCAAAAACACCACGATTTTATAATCCAATTCTATCAGTTTCCCAGTTGCAAAGGGACCGGGGGGGTGGGTAGCGTCTCGCAGCGGAGAAACTGACGCGCTGGGACGACTGGGGCTGTGACGGCTGCTAGTGGAGCCTCGCAGCAACTCTGCACCACAATCTGGTGCTGCTGAATTGGGACTGCTAAATGAGTGAGACTCAAATATCAGAAGTTCAGAACAAGTTTTAGTAGTTTTTATTTTTAACTTAATTTACTTTACTCAGGGTCACAGAGAGGAAACGAGTGTTAAGATGTTGAAAAGTTCGTTAAACATAAAAAGGCATTTCGAAGAAGTTCTGTTATTCTACATTTTGACACCAACATTTTCTGATTTTACTGTAAATGTATATCGGTACCAAATATCGGTTATCGGTCTCCTTGATTACTAATAATCGGTATCGGCCTTGAAAAAGCCATATCGGTCGATCCCTAATAAAAATCTCTTCAGCTTGTGTTGACCTCAGACCTTACTTCATGCTATAACAACCAAAAACACATTCAAAAAACCATTGCCTTCCCAGACAAGGGACATGGAAATGCTTACATGCTGACTCATTCCTGCACTTCTCTATTTACTTTACAAAGTCAGTCCAAATGTTAAAACTTTGCCCACCCGGGGCCTGTTTTGTACTCGATTGTCATTCAAGATCAACAGAGAGCGGTGTAAGGGAGGGAGAGAAGCACTCTTAGCACTCAGTAAATCTGGATTGTAAATGCTGTCGCCGAGGGGCTGGAGAGAGGGATGGAGGTGTGGAGGATAAGGGAAGAGGTGTGTGGAGAGATAAGGGGGAAGTAAAGGCTTCGGGGTGATTGGTAGCGCTGCACAATTTTGTAAAAATAACTTATTGTGACTGATATAGCGATTATGATATAGGAGGAAGTGATCATTTTGCATTTTATTCCATCTATCAGTGAAAAATATATCAAAATGTGTTTTAAGTCTATTCAATATGATTAGGCGCGTTCACACCGGAGTACATCCCCCCGTACTTTTTCCGTTTCGTACCCCTTATTTTGCGCTCACATCAAAAAGAGTACTTAGTGCCGGGAACTTTTACCCCCAAATAGTTAGTGCCTGCTAGAGAGGTGGTACTTTCCTGGGGAGAAAAAAGTACCAATTTCTATTGGCTGGGCGAATTGCAAACCACGGCCCGTAAAACTCGGAAAAGTTTTGTGAAGCCGCCATTGTATTTGCTGGCATTAGCATTATTAGCATTAGCCCCGCGCACCAACGGAGAGAGACTAACTTATGGGAACATAAAAGAAAACATGGGAGCGGTGGAGATGAGGAGGTGTCGGCGTTCTGGCGATTCACTCGGAAGGCTTCAGTAGAAGCTGCTGGGAGTCCCAGCAGCTTCTACTGAAGCCAGTCCCCAACTCCGGGGACTTTCGGGCGGCAGTATACGCCGTGAAGTGGTTTGTAGCCTACCAGTAAACCCAAAGCAGCAGAAGAAGAAGAAGTGACGTCAGCGGCTTCATTTGCGTAATCTTCCCTCAGGGACTTATTCCGGTGTGAACGCGATCTGTACTTAGTTCCATGGGGGTACCGAGTGCTGGCATTAAGTACGGAAAAGTACGGCTATTGATAGCCTGAGATTTCTTTGCAGCTCCACAATACTTTATTCAAATTTGTATTTTAACACATATTCAGCTTGTAACAAAGATTTAGCATCCTGTTATTTGGTTATTGCACTACTCCATAATGCGATATTGTTAACATTTCTATTAATTGTGCAGCTGTAGTGACTGCCAATTCAAAAGGAAGACAAAGAGAATAACAAGGGCAAGTTGAAAGTGTTGCTCATCACCTCCAAACGCAAGGTAAACATGACCCAGTTTCCTTTTCCAACACACATATATTCACACTGCACAAACACAGCTCACGGGGGAATATTACTCGCAGCTGAGGACACAGGTATGACGCCGTGTTATACACAGGGAAACAGGAAGTAGACGTGAGGCCTACAGGGGGAGGGACGGGGGAAACAGAAGGACAAATGAGAACGAAAAGGGACTTCAAAGAGGAGAATCGTCAAGTCGGCGCAGCAGGGAATAAATGAATAAATAAATGTTGGTGGGAAAACATGAAAGCAACCCCGTCAGAAACAAACAATGCTTTTTCACTTCCATTTCCTGATGTAAGCATTTTCCCTCTCATATCTGTGGTTACGTTTTATAACAGCATTAAAAACACCGAAGCACTTTTTCCCGGGACAAAAAGCCAGAGGAGATTTTAATTTGACGTCTATGACCCTGGAGGGGGGTGCGAGAGGGAGTGGTCACATGACGGCTTGTTGCTATGCAGTGTGAGGCAGGAAGAGAAATACTCTGACATCATCTATTAAGTGTCTCTACTTTAAAGAGTCCTCTCCTGCTGATGTGCAGGTGTATATCAGTATGTAGTGTCTCTACTTTAAAGAGTCCTCTCCTGCTGATGTGCAGGTGTATATCAGTATGTAGTGTCTCTACTTTAAAGAGTCCTCTCCTGCTGATGTTCAGGTGTATATCAGTATGTAGTGTCTCTACTTTAAAGAGTCCTCTCCTGCTGATGTTCAGGTGTATATCAGTATGTAGTGTCTCTACTTTAAAGAGTCCTCTCCTGCTGATGTTCAGGTGTATATCAGTATGTAGTGTCTCTACTTTAAAGAGTCCTCTCCTGCTGATGTGCAGGTGTATATCAGTATGTAGTGTCTCTACTTTAAAGAGTCCTCTCCTGCTGATGTTCAGGTGTTTATCAGTATGTAGTGTCTCTACTTTAAAGAGTCCTCTCCTGCTGATGTTCAGGTGTATATCAGTATGTAGTGTCTCTACTTTAAAGAGTCCTCTCCTGCTGATGTTCAGGTGTATATCAGTATGTAGTGTCTCTACTTTAAAGAGTCCTCTCCTGCTAATGTTCAGGTGTATATCAGTATGTAGTGTCTCTACTTTAAAGAGTCCTCTCCTGCTGATGTTCAGGTGTATATCAGCATGTAGTGTCTCTACTTTAAAGAGTCCTCTCCTGCTGATGTTCAGGTGTATATCAGCATGTAGTGTCTCTACTTTAAAGAGTCCTCTCCTGCTGATGTTCAGGTATATATCAGTATGTAGTGTCTCTACTTTAAAGAGTCCTCTCCTGCTGATGTTCAGGTGTATATCAGTATGTAGTGTCTCTACTTTAAAGAGTCCTCTCCTGCTGATGTTCAGGTGTATATCAGTATGTAGTGTCTCTACTTTAAAGAGTCCTCTCCTGCTGATGTTCAGGTGTATATCAGTATGTAGTGTCTCTACTTTAAAGAGTCCTCTCCTGCTGATGTTTAGGTGTATATCAGTATGTAGTGTCTCTACTTTAAAGAGTCCTCTCCTGCTGATGTTCAGGTGTATATCAGTATGTAGAGTCTCTACTTTAAAGAGTCCTCTCCTGCTGATGTTCAGGTGTATATCAGTATGTAGTGTCTCTACTTTAAAGAGTCCTCTCCTGCTGATGTTCGGGTGTATATCAGTGTGTAGTGTCTCTACTTTAAAGAGTCCTCTCCTGCTGATGTTCGGGTGTATATCAGTGTGTAGTGTCTCTACTTTAAAGAGTCCTCTCCTGCTGATGTTCAGGTGTATATCAGTATGTAGTGTCTCTACTTTAAAGAGTCCTCTCCTGCTGATGTTCAGGTGTATATCAGTATGTAGTGTCTCTACTTTAAAGAGTCCTCTCCTGCTGATGTTCAGGTGTATATCAGTGTGTAGTGTCTCTACTTTAAGAGTCCTCTCCTGCTGATGTTCAGGTGTATATCAGTATGTAGTGTCTCTACTTTAAAGAGTCCTCTCCTGCTGATGTTCAGGTGTATATCAGTGTGTAGTGTCTCTACTTTAAAGAGTCCTCTCCTGCTGATGTTCAGGTGTATATCAGTATGTAGTGTCTCTACTTTAAAGAGTCCTCTCCTGCCGATGTTCAGGTGTATATCAGTATGTAGTGTCTCTACTTTAAAGAGTCCTCTCCTGCCGATGTTCAGGTGTATATCAGTATGTAGTGTCTCTACTTTAAAGAGTCCTCTCCTGCCGATGTTCAGGTGTATATCAGTATGTAGAGTCTCTACTTTAAAGAGTCCTCTCCTGCTGATGTTCAGGTGTATATCAG
Source organism: Pseudochaenichthys georgianus (assembly GCF_902827115.2). Lineage (NCBI taxonomy): Eukaryota > Metazoa > Chordata > Actinopteri > Perciformes > Channichthyidae > Pseudochaenichthys > Pseudochaenichthys georgianus. The sequence continues at coordinate 34,494,456 of NC_047510.2, read as the reverse complement.
TATGTAGTGTCTCTACTTTAAAGAGTCCTCTCCTGCTGATGTTCAGGTGTATATCAGTGTGTAGTGTCTCTACTTTAAAGAGTCCTCTCCTGCTGATGTTCAGGTGTATATCAGTATGTAGTGTCTCTACTTTAAAGAGTCCTCTCCTGCCGATGTTCAGGTGTATATCAGTATGTAGTGTCTCTACTTTAAAGAGTCCTCTCCTGCCGATGTTCAGGTGTATATCAGTATGTAGTGTCTCTACTTTAATGAGTCCTCTCCTGCTGATGTTCAGGTGTATATCAGTATGTAGAGTCTCTACTTTAAAGAGTCCTCTCCTGCTGATGTTCAGGTGTATATCAGTATGTAGTGTCTCTACTTTAAAGAGTCCTCTCCTGCTGATGTTCAGGTGTATATCAGTGTGTAGTGTCTCTACTTTAAAGAGTCCTCTCCTGCTGATGTTCAGGTGTATATCAGTGTGTAGTGTCTCTACTTTAAAGAGTCCTCTCCTGCTGATGTTCAGGTGTATATCAGTATGTAGTGTCTCTACTTTAAAGAGTCCTCTCCTGCTGATGTTCAGGTGTATATCAGTATGTAGTGTCTCTACTTTAAAGAGTCCTCTCCTGCTGATGTTCAGGTGTATATCAGTGTGTAGTGTCTCTACTTTAAAGAGTCCTCTCCTGCTGATGTTCAGGTGTATATCAGTATGTAGTGTCTCTACTTTAAAGAGTCCTCTCCTGCTGATGTTCAGGTGTATATCAGTGTGTAGTGTCTCTACTTTAAAGAGTCCTCTCCTGCTGATGTTCAGGTGTATATCAGTATGTAGTGTCTCTACTTTAAAGAGTCCTCTCCTGCCGATGTTCAGGTGTATATCAGTATGTAGTGTCTCTACCTTAAAGAGTCCTCTCCTGCTGATGTTCAGGTGTATATCAGTATGTAGTGTCTCTACTTTAAAGAGTCCTCTCCTGCTGATGTTCAGGTGTATATCAGTATGTAGTGTCTCTACTTTAAAGAGTCCTCTCCTGCTGATGTTCAGGTGTATATCAGTATGTAGTGTCTCTACTTTAAAGAGTCCTCTCCTGCTGATGTTCAGGTGTATATCAGTATGTAGTGTCTCTACTTTAAAGAGTCCTCTCTTGCTGATGTTCAGGTGTATATCAGTATGTAGTGTCTCTACTTTATAGAGTCCTCTCCTGCTGATGTCCAGGTGTATATCAGTATGTAGTGTCTCTACTTTAAAGAGTCCTCTCCTGCTGATGTTCAGGTGTATATCAGTATGTAGTGTCTCTACACACAAACATCATGGAGAAGACAATTAAAGTGTTTCAATAAATACGTAATTAATCCAATAACCGTTTAAACTCCAGCACTGGATGACATCAGAGTGTATGTACGAGATAAAGACAGTTATATTGATTCCTATCAGACCTTCTAGTGAGTAACTGTAACCGTAAAAGGCCAGGACGGAAGCCAAAGTGTTCAGGATGAAACCCTGAGGCTCCATCACATCTCCTGCACCCAGCGTTGTGTTAAATGTCAAAATCCTCCTCTGGCCTACAACACATTACCAGGAGAAACGCTCGCCACGCTCCGACCCTTTCACCGCTGTCTCTCCACCACTCGGTTCAATTATTATCATCCAGTTGTTGTTCTCACGACCACTATGATGCTAATGTTCTAAATAAATTACAAGAACATGAAGATGGAATGAAGGGTAAAAATAAAGAAGGCTTTCAATGCTAAATTGTTTAAAGTTAAACGTAATTAAACTCCATGACATTTATGAGAGGGACTGCTCGAAAGTAGGATATTTGGGATATCCGTCGTAGCCAGGGTTTACGATCAGTTTTTGGGTGATTTGTACTGAGGAACAAGTATCACAGCACCGACGGGTGAAAAATAGTGTTCAGGTAACCCTTAAAGACTTTGTTATGGAACGCAGGGTAGGGGGCTAGTGCACCCTAATTTAACAATCGGGACGGAAATGTTCGGATTTCCAAAGAGAGGTTCTGTGAATAAATTAGAAATCAAGAACCGAAATAATTGAACTATTCATATCTTAGACGGCACTGTAACTTTTAATGTTTATTTTATTAGATTTTCTTTTTAATGACTGATTTTAAATGCCATTTTCTTAATGTCTTTCATTTTTCTTTTATTATCTTTTACTGCCTTGCCTTGCCTCGCGTCGCCTTAGTACACACATCCTTTACTCGAGTAGATCAGATACTCGTGTTTAAAAATACTCTGGTGAAAGTACTGACTAAACTTCTTTACTCAAGTGAAAGTAAAGGCTTTGAAATGTACTTCAGTAAAAAGTACCCATAACTAGCAGCTGTTTTAAAGAGTACCTGACCTCCCTTTATATTAATAGAACAATAATGTCATTGTTAGCTAATTAATGTTTCCATGCTGAACAACGGCAACATGACAAGGTATTTGTGTTCAACATGTAAGAAGTAGAAAGTACAGGTATTTGAGTTCAACATGTAAGAAGTAGAAAGTACAGGTATTTGAGTTCAACATGTAAGAAGTAGAAAGTACAGGTATTTGAGTTCAACATGTGAGAAGTAGAAAGTACAGGTATTTGTGTTCAACATGTAAGAAGTAGAAAGTACAGGTATTTGAGTTCAACATGTAAGAAGTAGAAAGTACAGGTATTTGAGTTCAACATGTAAGAAGTAGAAAGTACAGGTATTTGAGTTCAACATGTAAGAAGTAGAAAGTACAGGTATTTGTGTTCAACAAGTAAGAAGTAGAAAGTACAGGTATTTGTGTTCAACATGTAAGAAGTAGAAAGTACAGGTATTTGTGTTCAACATGTAAGAAGTAGAAAGTACAGGTATTTGTGTTCAACATGTAAGAAGTCAAAGTAAAACGTCGTAGTGGAGTAAAGTACTGATAGCAGAAACATGTACTTAAGTGCAGTAACGAAGTATTTGTACTCCACTGCTTCCCAGCTCTGGGGATAAATAAAGTTCCATCTTATCTCTTATCTTATGTAGTAGTCTCTACTCCTCTGTCTCAGTTTGGGGAACTTCACAGCTGACAGAAGCGATATCTATCAAACACGGGAACATTAAGTGCTGCAGAGAAGCCTGAGTCCTCAGAAGTGTTTCCTGTTAGAGGAACACCGAGGAGGATCAAACAGAATAAGAGTTACTCATAGAGGCGAGGGAAGGCTTTACTGGAAGCTAATCATGTTCTCACTTAATAGCGCGGTGAAGAGATGACGTGTTGTTGGAGGCTGACCTGGAAGTTAGTATTGAAAAGCTAAATGGGATTTCTCCATTGGCTTTTGGATAATTGCAGAAAATAATCTCTGTGTCGAACAAACGTTTCCACGTTACAATAAGACTACCCGTATAAAGGGTTCACGAATAGTTTGTAATTCATTATTAATTAGGTTGTGAACACTTTATAAATCATGAATAAGCTTTTATAAGACATGAGATAAACAGGGCAACAGTGACCGGTTGCTTGCCAAATAGTGAGCCCACATTTATCTGTACTGCTAAGCCTTACAATGGCTGCCTAGCTTACTTCGTCTCCTACCCATCCTTGGTATCTGTTGTTCACCGAGTTGATTCTCGCCAAGTAGTCAATATGCGACCCGCTCTATCGAAATCAGTCGGAAGTCGCAACGGCTCATTTCAAAATAAACGTGGATTTGCGTAAAAAAATAGTTTTTCGGAGTTCGGGTGTTTTGTTTGATTTTAAATAAACAAAGTCTTAGCTTTCAGAATATGAAACTTTTATTTCCAAAATCACACGATAAATACAACTTTGAAGCTTCGGCATAATTACAAGCCGCAGAACGGAGTAACTTGACGTCACAGCAGGCGTAACAACAGCCGGTGTTTCTCGTGAGTGTTTTCCCCGCGAAACAAACACGATACACACAAACGCAAAAATACACAAACACACTCACACACACACACACATATACGTACACACACACACGCAAGCTTCCCCCAGACCAGTAATCCAAACCAAAATATCTTCCCTCCGTACTATTTTGATCATTTGCTAATAACCAATCAGATCGATGGATTCCAATGAAGAGGAAACTTTGAAGGCCTTTTTCTCAAAACGATGACGGTCATTATATAATGTGACATATTTCGCTAAATATTTGGAGAACAACAACAATCCTGATATCATTAGAAAGCCAGGAGTCTCCTCTTTCCAACAGTGTATAACTCAAAATGTGTCTTCAGGTCAATGCGACTGATTTCGATAGAGCAGGTCACATATCAGGCTTAGTCATCTTGCCAAATAGTGAACCCACATGTATCTGTACTGCTAAGTCTCATATTGGCTACCTAGCTCTCCTTCATCATCCAGCATCCTTGGTATCTGTTGAGTTGACTCTCGCTAAGTAGCCAATATAAGGCTTAGTCATCTTGCCAAATAGTGAACCCACATGTATCTGTACTGCTAAGTCTCATATTGGCTACTTAGCTTACTTCGTCTCCTTCATCAGCCAGCATCCTTGGTATCTGTTGAGTTGACTCTCGCTAAGTAGCCAATATAAGGCTTAGTCATCTTGCCAAATAGTGAACCCACATGTATCTGTACTGCTAAGTCTCATATTGGCTACCTAGCTTACTTCGTCTCCTTCATCAGCCAGCATCCTTGGTATCTGTTGAGTTACCTCTCGCTAAGTAGCCAATATCAGGCTTAGTCATCTTGCCAAATAGTGAACCCACATGTATCTGTACTGCTAAGTCTCATATTGGCTACCTAGCTTACTTCGTCTCCTTCATCAGCCAGCATCCTTGGTATCTGTTGAGTTGACTCTCGCTAAGTAGCCAATATCAGGCTTAGTCATCTTGCCAAATAGTGAACCCACATGTATCTGTACTGCTAAGTCTCATATTGGCTACCTAGCTTACTTCGTCTCCTTCATCAGCCAGCATCCTTGGTATCTGTTGAGTTGACTCTCGCTAAGTAGCCAATATCAGGCTTAGTCATCTGGCCAAATAGTGAACCCACATGTATCTGTACTGCTAAGTCTCATATTGGCTACCTAGCTTACTTCGTCTCCTTCATCAGCCAGCATCCTTGATATCTGTTGAGTTGACTCTCGCTAAGTAGCCAATATCAGGCTTAGTCATCTTGCCAAATAGTGAGCCCACATGTATCTGTACTGCTAAGTCTCATATTGGCTACCTAGCTTACTTCGTCTCCTTCATCAGCCAGCATCCTTGGTATCTGTTGAGTTGACTCTCGCTAAGTAGCCAATATAAGGCTTAGTCATCTTGCCAAATAGTGAACCCACATGTATCTGTACTGCTAAGTCTCATATTGGCTACCTAGCTTACTTCGTCTCCTTCATCAGCCAGCATCCTTGGTATCTGTTGAGTTGACTCTCGCTAAGTAGCCAATATCAGGCTTAGTCATCTTGCCAAATAGTGAGCCCACATGTATCTGTACTGCTAAGTCTTATATTGGCTACCTAGCTTACTTCGTCTCCTTCATCAGCCAGCATCCTTGGTATCTGTTGAGTTGACTCTCGCTAAGTAGCCAATATCAGGCTTAGTCATCTTGCCAAATAGTGAGCCCACATGTATCTGTACTGCTAAGTCTCATATTGGCTACCTAGCTTACTTCGTCTCCTTCATCAGCCAGCATCCTTGGTATCTGTTGAGTTGACTCTCGCTAAGTAGCCAATATCAGGCTTAGTCATCTTGCCAAATAGTGAGCCCACATGTATCTGTACTGCTAAGTCTCATATTGGCTACCTAGCTTACTTAGTCTCCTTCATCAGCCAGCATCCTTGATATCTGTTGAGTTGACTCTCGCTAAGTAGCCAATATAAGGCTTAGTCATCTTGCCAAATAGTGAACCCACATGTATCTGTACTGCTAAGTCTCATATTGGCTACCTAGCTTACTTTGTCTCCTTCATCATCCAGCATCCTTGGTATCTGTTGAATTGACTCTCGCTAAGTAGCCAATATCAGGCTTAGTCATCTTGCCAAATAGTGAACCCACATGTATCTGTACTGCTAAGTCTCATATTGGCTACCTAGCTTACTTCGTCTCCTTCATCAGCCAGCATCCTTGGTATCTGTTGAGTTGACTCTCGCTAAGTAGCCAATATAAGGCTTAGTCATCTTGCCAAATAGTGAACCCACATGTATCTGTACTGCTAAGTCTTATATTGGCTACTTAGCTTACTTCGTCTCCTTCATCAGCCAGCATCCTTGATATCTGTTGAGTTGACTCTCGCTAAGTAGCCAATATAAGGCTTAGTCATCTTGCCAAATAGTGAACCCACATGTATCTGTACTGCTAAGTCTCATATTGGCTACCTAGCTTACTTCGTCTCCTTCATCAGCCAGCATCCTTGGTATCTGTTGAGTTGACTCTCGCTAAGTAGCCAATATAAGGCTTAGTCATCTTGCCAAATAGTGAGCCCACATGTATCTGTACTGCTAAGTCTCATATTGGCTACCTAGCTTACTTCGTCTCCTTCATCAGCCAGCATCCTTGGTATCTGTTGAGTTGATTCTCGCTAAGTAGCCAATATAAGGCTTAGTCATCTTGCCAAATAGTGAGCCCACATGTATCTGTACTGCTAAGTCTCATATTGGCTACCTAGCTTACTTCGTCTCCTTCATCAGCCAGCATCCTTGGTATCTGTTGAGTTGACTCTCGCTAAGTAGCCAATATCAGGCTTAGTCATCTTGCCAAATAGTGAACCCACATGTATCTGTACTGCTAAGTCTCATATTGGCTACCTAGCTTACTTCGTCTCCTTCATCATCCAACATCCTTGATATCCGTTGAGTTGACTCTCGCTAAGTAGCCAATATCAGGCTTAGTCATCTTGCCAAATAGTGAGCCCACATGTATCTGTACTGCTAAGTCTCATATTGGCTACCTAGCTTACTTCGTCTCCTTCATCAGCCAGCATCCTTGGTATCTGTTGAGTTGAATCTCGCTAAGTAGCCAATATAAGGCTTAGTCATCTTGCCAAATAGTGAGCCTGTGTTGATGTATGAAAACTATGTTAGAACTGGTTTTTAAATGGTTCTTAATGATTAAGAAAGTGTTTACAACCTAATTATAAACCCTTTATGAATCCTTTACAGTCTTATTGTAAAGTGGTATCCATACATCTACACTCAGAGAGGATGAAGAAGTGAGAGAGTTATAGAGGCAGTGTGTTTCCTGCTGACGTAACCTCAGCTTTCTGGTCCCTAATGGAGGAGAAACACAGAATCACCTCAGGCTCAGAGCTCTCTCTCTCGGCCTCTCCTCCTTCACCCTCTTGCACAACTTTCCCTTTCCGCGTCCTTCCCTTTCATCCTCCCAATCACACATGAACTTGTTCTCTTTCCCCCGCTGTGACTCTGGCTGTTAACTCTTCAGGAACACGTTTACGAAGGGGATTGATAGGGAGTGTGGTGGAAACGTACTAAATAAAAATAAAATGGTGAGGAAACCTTCCCGTTATACTGAAATGAAGATTCTTGGAATAAGAAGGTCTTTTTATTCTTGCGAGAAGGTCAATCGGTACAGAGTCAAGCAGTCTGCAAGTACAAAAGGTCTTCAGAGGGTCTTATGTGAGGGATAATGAAAAATAGTCCGTTGTTACCGTTTGAATTAACGTAGCAACGGAAGGAAGTGCTTCGATAGCGTTTTTGATTATAGATTTGAAAACATCGCTGCTTGCTTTAAAAGTAGCACAATTCATTATGTCAAACCTTGGGAAGTATCTAGATATCCCTGCCCTAATGCCAAAGGAACTGGCAACTGAATATGTGTCGCCTTTTGATGTCTATGTCTGGACCGCTGCGTAAAAAGGAGGGTTTCTGCCCGTTACTTCTCCGCTGTTTTCTTGTCCCAGTTTGAAAAGCAAACTGCATTTTCGGCCAAACTGTATGCAGTTAAATCGACCGATCTTTTTTCTGCAGATGTAAGCGTCCTTAACAACGGTCAATAAATCCTTGACAGCGGTCTGTGGCCGTTTCTCAATCTCGAAGGAAACTGGCTTCCAAGCCAATATTTCAAGGATGCTACGTCATCGAGTGCCGCCGAAGGACTGTTCCAATCTCCAGCATACTTGGAATTCCACCGAGGCCGGTCCTTGGTTTGGGGGAATTTTCGAGTCTGCACATGGGTAGACTTCGCGTCCTTCAAATCCCCACAATGCTTTGCGCACGGACCAATTTCAAAAACCCTTGCGGAGAATGGCGGAACCGACGCAGCACACATTTAAATGTAAGTATAGTGGCGTAGAACATGTGTTGGTAAATATGTTACTTTGTTATCACCAAACATGTGTTTCGAGAAAGTAAAGCAAGTTCATAATTAGATAGACATCGTGAGGTATTTATTTTCGGTACAGTTTATGTTGAAACCGTTAGAGAGAGTGGCACACTTGTTAGCCTGTTCCATTCTTCTTCGTTTTCCGAAGCCGTGGCTTGGAAGCATACTGGCTTCGTTTCTGAAGGAAGTGACTTGGAAGTACGCGACTACCAAGCCAGCATCCTCGCGATTGAGAAACGGCCTTTCTGTTCTGGATTAACAACGTGTCACGTGTTCTGAATTGACCAATCAGAATCGAGTATTCAACTATGTAATAAATCCACGTATTCACACCAAGAATAGAAGACGAGGGGCTGAGACAAACAGAAAAGATAATCATACTATACATAGGATGCTTTCAAACACGTCTTCTAGCAAATGGAGAAACGTCTACACTTCACAAAAGGACGACACCCTAAGCTTACGACACTGATAGCTCTAACCCCATTCACCACTCATGTAGGTTATTGCTGCTGCCTGAAACAGCTTGTAAAAGAAGAACAGATGGTGAACTTTAAAAGCTCCCTTAGTATGACACAAGTTTCCATCACAGGAGGGGAATATAGTGAATACAGCGGAGCAAAGACATTATAATGAAACACATTAAAGGCCTTAATAAAATGCATATAGTATTATTTAATAGTTTATTTATAATCATCTATATGTCATGCACCAAAAGCAATGGTTATATATGTAAAGAATAACCAAGGGGCAACCTCTATGCTGCGTTCACACCGGACGCGATGCGATGTTTGGGGGGGCCGCGACAAACGCTCGAGTAAAATGTTTTCAACTCAAGCGTGAAATTGCTCGCGGTAGCCAATCAGCGGTGAGGATCTCAGCCTGCTGTCACTGACGTTGAACTAGAAAACATCAGCCGTTAGCTGTTAGCACTCAGAGCTCACAGCTCCTCATATCTGTTCAGAAACTAGACACAAGTGAAACAAGTACAAACCACAGACTGCCTGTGTCATGGAGAATACAGTCGCTGGTTTATTTATGTCTGTAGGCCGTTGTTGTGAGTGTGGACGGTCGGAGCATATATAACGTTAGCTTAGCCGATCTCCATTCAGAAAACACGCATTTTAAAAGGTGTTTCTCTGCCGTCTGTCTGCAGACTCGTCAAAGCATTAATTCATGGTTTTTACTAACCGGTATCAGTGTGTTGTTACTTCGGCGTCATTTTGAAACGTGTATTACAATTAAATCACGGTCAAATATGTTCATCTTGTTGTAGTTGTAGCCCCCTTGCCAGCGAGTCTTGTTTGAATGATGCGAGTAATAATAATAATAATATATTTAATTTATATAGCGCTTCTCATCTGCCAAGACAAATCTCGAAGTGCTTCACAACAAGGGATACTGATACACTTTGAGAAATTAAACAAATAATTGTAATAATAATAAGAAATAAAAAAATAAAATATGAAATATAAAATAGAGTACAAAAATAAAAGTCGGAGATAGCGATAAAAATGGCAGTACTCCAGGTGTACCATGCTCAAAGTTTATTGGAAGGCCTGCCGAAAGAAGAGGGTCTTAAGGCCGGTTTTGAGTAAACACTTAAATAATTGTAATATGGCCCGCGATGAAATTGAGTTTGACACCCCTGATTTAAAGGATTTGACCACCCTTCCGCCTGGGTTTTTCAGCCATTAAACAGGGTGTGACTCCCATTATCTTCCTCTGTGCTGTCACTCCCATTATCTGCCCCTGTGGTGTGACTCCCATTATCTTCCTCTGTGCTGTCACTCCCATTATCTGCCTCTGTGGTGTGACTCCCATTATCTCCCGCCTGTTGTTTTCAGGGCTCAGGTGAGTCAGAGTGAGAGTCTCTCCGCTGTAACAGAAGCTGTTTAATCCCTGATCAGCGGGGGGAGATGAAGTCACTCTGAGAGACTCATCATGACATCAACTACTGCTTCTGGTGAGGAGAACCCCCCCCCCTGCTCTAATTTAATATTTAACTATGCTTTTCATTCAATCAAAATGCAGACGCAATAGTTAGTACAGACAGGGTATATGCAGGAATCCTGAGGTCAAATGTAATACCTTTTTAAAGACCCTTTCCATACATTTTAAGACCTCATCGCCACTTGGAGTTCTAACCGGTTACCTTGGCAACACACTTTACCTCACATTGACTATAGTATTGATTGTCCTTCCTCCTTATCTTCCAACCATTTGGACGCAGACTTGCATTTCCCCATAACGATGTTGCTTAGCAACCGGCGTAAACGGACCTTCGCGCTATCAAGCAGTGAGCGCGCGATGTCCTGTTAAGATGACGTCAAACCCAACGGGATGCCATAATAAACTACACAGAATCACACTACACACCTACGCCATGACTACATTCAGGCAGACTGTGGAATACAACCTCTTTGGAGCATTTAGATACTTACTGAAAACAAGCTACAAAATGTAAAACCTTGGAAAATGCCGTTTAATACTTTTGAATAGCCTTCATTTTCGCTAAATTGATTTATCAACTTTTAATACTCTCTAAGACCCCGCGGACCCCCTGGGGTAGGATTTCGAGCTCTGGGTGAAAATATCTCTCCAGTGAATCACACTGCAGGAAAATAAAGTCATCTAAATATGATATATATTTTTCTGACTCATGTTCGGCTCATGCACTCATGGACCACTTCAGAGGAATCAGTCACTCAGGTCTGCTGGAAATGTCACTACGATGAGTCACCTCTCAATAACTTCATATCCATCCATCTTCTCCCGCGTATCCGTGGTCGGGTCTCGGGGGTATCAGTTCCAGCAGAGAGCCCCAAACGTTCCTTTCCCCTCATCAACCAGCTCTGACTGGGGGGTCCCAAGGCGCTCCCAGGCCAGCGAAGAGATATAACCCCTCCACCTGGTCCTAGGTCTACCCCTTGGTCTCTTCCCAGCTGGACGTGCCTGGAACACCTCCCTAGGGAGGCGCCCAGGTGGCATCCTAACTAGGTGCCCGAACCACTTCAACTGGCTCCTTTCGACGCGAAGGAGGAGCGGCTCAACTCCGAGTCCCTCCCTGATGACCGAACTTCTCACCTTATCCCTAAGGGAGACGCCAGCCACCCGGCGGAGGAAACCCATCTCGGCCGCTTGTATCCGCGATCTCGTTCTTTCGGTCATGACCCATCCTTCATGACCGAAGGTGAGGGTAGGAACGAACACGGCCCGGTAGACAGAGAGCTTTGCCTTCCGGCTCAGCTCCCTTTTCGTCACACGGTGCGGTAAAGCGACTGCAGTACCGCTCCCGCTGCTCCGACTCTCCGGCTCATCTCACGCTCCATTGTTCCCTCACTCGAGAACAAGACCCCGAGATACTTGAACTCCTTCACTTGGGGTAAGGACTCGTTCCCTACTTGGAGTGGACAGTCGGTTTCCTGCTGAGAACCATGGCCTCAGATTTGGAGGTGCTGATCCTCATCCCAGCCGCTTCACACTCGGTCATAGACACAGACATTGTTCCACTGGTTTCTTTGGACATGTTTACAGATGTTTCAAAGTCATGTATGATGATACAAGATGGACATTTGACTTGTTTATTGTTTTGTTTGTAAATCACCTCTTTTCTTTTCAGACAAAAGTGTTTTGTTATGCATGGTGGTCCTTGTTTAATAAAGGCCACGGTATCTCTTATACAGACTAAGATGCTAGCAGCTCTGTGAGGCTGCATTTTGGAACAATTGGGCTTTATGTTGTTTGCTTTCTATTTCAGAAATATTTTGGACTGTTTATTTCTAGTGTCTTTATTTCTCTTATGTACATTGCCTTGTTTTTAATGCTGCTGCAACACAAACATTTCCCAAATTGGGATCAATAAAGTACTAATCTACCTATCCATCAATCTATCTATCTATCTATCCATCTATCTATCCATCAATCTAGCTATCTATCTATCCATCTATCTATCCATCAATCTATCTATCTATCTATCCATCTATCTATCCATCTATCTATCTA
>NC_047510.2:34454582-34482120 GCF_902827115.2 Pseudochaenichthys georgianus | reverse complement strand
ATCTAGGCGTCGGTCTGGGGAGCGGCAGACGGAAAGCAGCAGGTTTCTGGGAAATGTGTTTGGATAAAAAGCTACCACAAGCTTCAAATGAGAGATAGTGTCTGCTGGGCAAGTGTGGGCAAAAACCAGAGGATGGAAAGAGAGGGAGGGAGGGAGGGAGGGAGGGAGGGAGGGTGGGAGGGAGGGTGGGTCTGCCTGTTCAGAGAGGAACAACAGAAGGGAGAGGCAGGAGATTGTGGGTCGTTTTCTCAAGGCTAAGATGCCACGGTACAGAGTGTCATTCCGTGACTTTTTTTATAGTCTTTCAATGTCCGTGCACTCAAAGAACACGACGGGAAGTTAAAAGCGTTTTCACTGCAGGCTAAATGAATGAAAAAGGGGAGGTAAGTTATCTCAGCTGAAGACGTGACTGAGGTTACATCACTAAAACAGATGTTGAATGGAGTCAAACATTCGAAAGAAAAGCATCACGGATGAGGATGCACGACACACACACACACGCACTTGTGAATGGATGAAGCAAGCAGATTGAATGTGAAGCTAACTCTAATGGATGGTGCTAGCATCCTACGTAGAGAGAAAGAAAGGACACATTCAAATGGGAGATGGAAAGAGAAAAACACTAGAAGCAGTGGTTTAACATTTAAGTAAGTGATTGCAAAATGAAGTCTTATTCTATAGAAGTCTATGAGAAAATGACCCTACTTCTCTCTTGACTTACACCTCAGTAAACATTGTTATAATGAGTTTATGGATGTTGGGCTACTGGTATTATTTAAAAGTCTCTTTATAAAATCTAAATATAATCTGAAAGCACTAGTTCAACATTTAAACAACTGAATGCAAAAATAAGTCTGATTGTATAGAAGTCTATGAAAATATGACCTTCGACTTATTACCGTTAACATTTTCCTAATGAGTTTATGGGTGTGGGTAGTGATACTAACTTTATAAAAGGAACATTCATCATTTTATAATGACGTGCTTTGAGTTAAAATTCTGCAAAGAAGCTACAGCTATCAATTCATGTAGTTGAGCACAATAGTTAAAGGCCACCTATCATGCTATTTTTAGGCAACAGCTTAGCTCTCAGATATATACAAATATATAAAAAACATGTCTATGAAGTGTTTTGCTCAAAATACCAAACAGATCACCCATTCTAGCCACGCCTCGTGTCCCTCTGTTTCACTTCCTGTTTCAAAAGTGCTGATTTGGGGAATAAAGGAGGGGTCTGAGCTCATGCGGGACCCGGCAGCTACCGTCTAAACTAAATGCTGCCGTGATGAAACGCCATATCATGGATTATCAAGGATCTGAAACAGTCTGGAGCTCAAAGGCTTTCTCTCTTGCCGGTTACACCACAAGGTGAGTTCCTTTCTACTTCCTGCTTCTTCACACACATGCTCTCCAGTACAGGTTAGCTCTGAGTGTTAGCGATGCTAATGTAAACACAGACCATATTACGTCCAAAGCAGTCGGGCATTGTTTCTGATAGCAGCTTTCTGATTGGCCCGTGGGTCCACATTTCAGATGTTACGTCGTATCGGACGTAAATCTGGATCAGCTCCGTTGTTCCCCGTTTTTAGAGATTTGGGTACGGAGGAAAAGAGAGAGGGTTTTATTTTCTGACGCTGCGTGAGTTCCCCGACACACCGGGGATACATGTTGATGTATAGAAGACTTCAACAAGTGCAGTTTGCATGATAGGTCCCCTTTAATTTAGATAAATGGCATCTGAATGCGTCTGTGATTTGCTTTAATCACGTTGTATGCTTTTCAATTTTTTTGCCATCAGAAACAATGCCTGACTGTTTTGGATGTAATATGGTCTTTGTTTACATTAGCATCGCTAACACTCTGCTAGCTAACCTGTACTGGAGAGCATGTGTGTAAAAAAGCAAGAAATAAAAAAAAGGAACTCACCTTGTGGTCTTACCCGCAAGAGAAATAGCATTTGAGCTCCAAACTGTTTCAGAAATAATCCTTGAGCATTTAGCTGAGTATCTCAAATAATTCTGAGCAGGCACAAGCTCGCCCTAAGGACCCAGAATCAGCGTTTCTCTAACAGGGCTGAAATAGAGGGATATCTAAAATGCATAATCTGTTTGGTATTTTGAGCAAAACACTTTTATATATCTGAGACCCATAATATGCCTAAACATAGCATAATAGGAGACCTTTAAATCAGTGCTGAAAACCAGAGGGGTGGCAATACGAGAGAAACAGATGAATAGCTAAGCAATGGAAGGGAAGAGGGGGAGACGAAGAGGGAGAAACAGAGCAGAATGGATTTCAGCACCATGGATAGCCTCCAGATCTCCGGCTGCTTTAATCAGACGCCAACAGACTAACCCTCTCTATCCAACGACTGCACACTCCACACCACAAGCACCGTCCGAAGAGCTTTCAGAAACCCAACGTGCTAATCATGCTTAGCAGCTTCTCTCGGTGTGATTGTTTTTCTCTCGCCCTCTCCCCACTGAGAGAAGGGGAAAGAGACGCTGAGTTGAATCAGGGAAGCACTCACCTGCTGTTCTTGCGAGGAAGTGGCAAATCCTGGTGGAAAAAAAGACAAAGAGAAAGAGCGATCAGGTACAGAAATACACTTTCACATGAGAACAGCTTGACATTAACACCCGATGCTGGTAAACTGGCTTTTATAAGTGCCTTTAAAGAGACCTTTAAATCCCTTCACATGTAGGGCGCATTCCTTCTTAAATCTGATTATCTGAACATGATACATTTAAAAAAGGAAGCTTTGAAGACCTTATAAGTTGGGGAGAAACACCCATGCTGTATTTTATGTACGGTCCTTATTTTTGTCAAATATCTGTTGAATACAAAGTGGAAAATAATTAGCCTGCCTGCCCCATGATTTGGATCAGCCCTAAAATGTATTGTGTTGGGCCGGCCATTTTAAGTAATCAATTTTTGCCTGGTTGATGTAGCCTCATTTTACTAGGTGATCTTCTTCAAGCTGAGTTAGCTGAAAACATTCAAAAGTCAGCCAGAGATGAAATATTCAGCCAACTCGTGGACATACTGTTAACGTCATTATATTAGCGTCCTTACTATAGCTAACTAGCTAAAGCTGATCAAAATCTGCTAGCAACAGGTGTCCTTTCAGTTGGCAAGATCTACAGTCTCCAGCTTTCAAATGAGAACCAATTTAATCAAGTTCTACATTTTTGAGCGGTAATCTTTCCTTATGGAGCTTGAAAGGAGTAGCAGCAGTAGCTAGCTTTAGCCTCATTGTATTAGCATGATGTCTTGTAAGTCACCATCAAATTAAATTTAAACTCCTTTTACTGGCCTCTTTACTTCAAACCTTGTCAGCTGGAAATACTACAAAGTCAGCCAGAGATAACATTTTCAACCAACCCGTGGACATAATGTTAGCATCACATCGATAGCATCATTACTGTTGCTAACTAGCTAAAGCTGATCAAATCTGCTAGCAACAGTTGTCATAGCAGCTGATAAAATCTAAGGTCTCCAGCTGGAAAAATGTACCATCTTTAAAATAATCTTTAGTTTTTGAGCTGTAATCTTTCCTTATGGAGCTTGAAAGGAGTAGCAGCAGTAGCTAGCTTTAGCCGCATTGTATTAGAATTATGTCTACCATCAAATTATATTTAAAACTCATTTTCCTTGGCTATTTTCTTCAATCCTTGTCAGCTGGAAATCCTACAAAGTCAGCCAGCGATAACATTTTAAACCAACTCGTGGACATAACGTTAGCATCACATCGATAGCATCAATACTGAAGCTAACTAGTTAAAGCTGATAAAATCTGGTAGCAACAGTTGTCATAGCAGCTGATCAAATCTGGTCTCCAGCTGGAAAAATGTACCATCTTTAAAATAATCTTTAGTTTTTGAGCTGTAATCTTTCCTTATGGAGCTTGACAGGAGTAGCAGCAGTAGCTAGCTTTAGCCGCATTGTATTAGCATGATGTCTACCATCAAATTATATTTAAAACTCATTTTCCTTGGCTATTTTCTTCAATCCTTGTCAGCTGGAAATCCTACAAAGTCAGCCAGAGATAACATTTGAAACCAACTCGTGGACATAACGTTAGCATCACATCGATAGCATCAATACTGAAGCTAACTAGTTAAAGCTGATAAAATCTGGTAGCAACAGTTGTCATGGCAGCTGATCAAACCTATGATCTCAAGCTTGAAAAAGGTACAATCTTT
This sequence comes from Pseudochaenichthys georgianus, assembly GCF_902827115.2. Classification (NCBI taxonomy): domain Eukaryota; kingdom Metazoa; phylum Chordata; class Actinopteri; order Perciformes; family Channichthyidae; genus Pseudochaenichthys; species Pseudochaenichthys georgianus. The sequence continues at coordinate 34,477,915 of NC_047510.2, read as the reverse complement.
AAAATAATCATTAGTTTTTGAGCTGTAATCTGTCCTTATGGAGCTTGGCAGGCAGCAGGGTGTGGCTGACTGAGCGGGTAATTACTACAACCTGAGCCCGGGGTTGTTAGCGGCCCCTGGGGGTTTTGGGCCCTGGAGATGCCCAGCTGGCTAACGAGGTAACACATGCAACTAGAATTTAAATTATCATATGATGTATTTGCATCCATGTTTGTTTACAAACCAGCCAGGCTGTTCATTTCTGCCTCTGCACCCCCAGCTCTTTCCCCCCCCCCCCCTTATTTCTCTCTCTTTTTCTATCCTCCCATCTCCTGAGTCCAGATGGACGGAGTAGATTGCGCAGCAGCAGCAGACACTCTGTGCACAGAATAGAAAACAGCGTGAGGCGAGCCAGATCTCATGCCAGCACAGCCTCTCTACAAAACCCTGCACACTGCGATAGAGAGGGATGGAGCAGGGAGTAAACAAGGTCGGAGTAGAAGCTGAGAGAGAAGCGGGATCGTGCCATCAGCCAAACCCTGGAGCCTGAGTACTCTGGGATTCAGCTTCTTACTTATAGTATATTCATGTTATTCTAATTTATACTTCTACCACTCTACAGCTCAGAGGTAAATGGTGTACTTTTACTCCACTACATGTATTTAATACCTTTAGTTACTTCACAGATGTGGATGAATGATGTGAAATATAATCAAGTGTTAAATCTGACTGTAGTTCCACCTGGAGTGAATCCACCAGCTACCCTGCAGTCTACAAAGTACTTCAGACTAGCTGCACCTTCACCAGCTTTGAGAACATTTTAATGATCAATCATTATAACACATATTTTGAAATAGTCCAATCTGCACAATGACTTATTTTAGGTACTTTAAGTATATGTTGATGATAATACTTTTACTTGAGGAACATTTTGAATGCAGGGCTTGTACTGAAACAGAGTATTCCTACACTCTGGTACTTCTACTTTTACTCAAGTACAAGATCTGAGTACTTCTACTTTTACTCAAGTACAAGATCTGAGTACTTCTACTTTTACTCAAGTACAATATCTGAGACCGAGTACTTCTCCCACCTGTGGTCTGTGTAGTAAATGCTGTTTCAGATGTGAGCCATCACTACACAGTATACAGCAGCAGATATAATTAATGCATTAGCCGCCTCACACCTTCTCCTGTCACACTGCAGGGTAATGCTGTTAGCGACGCATCGACCGCACGCTAACCACACTCAATGCAATTATTAAGTTAACCTTCAGATTAAGTGTGTGTGTGTGTGTGTGTGTGTGTGTGTGTGTGTGTGTGTGTGTGTGTGTGTGTGTGTGTGTGTGTGTGTGGACCTGCTGCTATTGATCCCCACTGAAGCACAAAATATGTATTATAGTGCCTGAAAGCTCTGTGCCACAAGGACAAGCCTGCAACTCAGCAGAGCGTTGTTAGTTGCTGTCAGCCACCATACAGAAGGTTGACTCTATGACAACAATAACCTCCAGAGGATAAAGCCGAGCAGTGAGGCAACACATCACGAAACACTCACACGATAGGGAGAACATAAAAATAATTATCCTGCCTTCCTTATAATCCAGTCTCAAGGCTATTCCACAGCATGTCCCGAGGGTTTTACGTGTTAACAGAGAGAAACCCCTCCTCACAAGGACGGCTGAATATTCAACCTATTGATCCCTTTTCACTTCGTCCTCCATTGATCAGGCTAATTGACCCTGAGCCGTCAGAGCCGAGGAGACGAGGACTTACAAGAGCGAGAGGCTTCAAGAGAGGCTTCCCCCTGATGAGCGGGGTTAACTAAACACATAAAACAGGAATAGACTTGACATAGCAGCCACAAAAACCCCATCATGTCACTCAGAATGAAATGTATTCTTTCGTGTGTGCATTGCATAATAAACTGTTCAACAGCCAGGGTCTTAGAATAACTGAGCTCATTAGGCCAAAGTCCACCAAAGGAAAACAGGAGATTTTGAACAAACAACCTAAAGAATGTCTTAATTATTGATATGCCAACCCTCACACATTGAGCGTGAGAGTCTGAGCTCCCATGAAAGTTATTTACTTTAACGAGGTAAATCAGCTAAAAGAAAACCAAAAGAAGTACGCATCGTATTCTCTCTTGAATGACAATATGCCTGCACGCCTGCACTCAGGGATGTAGTGCTGCCGCCGGAGAGCCCCGGTACGCCGCTCCGAGCGAGAGAGAGCGCAGGTACCTGGCATTGTTGTTGTTATCTCAGTGGGTCTCAAACGGTTTGGACACCATTTATGTAAACAATTATTTCCGAGGCACACATTTATATGATCAGTATAAAACAATAAGAGAATAAATGAAAAACAGTTATGGAATACTACACTGAACAAAAATATAAACGCAACCCTACCCCTACTCCTCACACGAGATACTGCCTGGTTTTCGGACCCCCCCAGACCCCCCCAATAAAGCAAAACTGCACGTTTCAGAGTGGCCTTTTATTGTGGCCAGCCTAAGGCACACCTGTGCAATAATCATGCTGTCTAATCAGCATCTTGATATGCCACGCCTGTGAGGTGGGATGGATTATCTCGGCAAAGGAGAAGTGCTCACTATCACAGATCTTTTCAGATTTGTGAACAATATTTGAGAGAAATGGTTATTTTGTGTTTATAGAAAATGTTTTAGATCTTTGAGTTCATCTCATGAAAAATGGGAGCAAAAACAAAAGTGTTGCGTTTATATTTTTGTTCAGTGTATATGACAGTAAAACAAGGATAGAGTTTAAAGTGATTTTTAAAATATCCATAAAGAAATTGTAAATCTGTTTACAGTTCTGTTTCATCTGGGTGTTGAGAGATGTATCCATAGATCTCTTCATTTTGCTCTCAAAGTGCATCAGATTGACGCTTTAAACTACAATATTTTTAAAACAAATCTTGCCGGGGAGCATGCCCCCGGACCCCCCTAGAGGATTTCAATCCCTTTCAAGTTATCTTTGTCAAATTTGTATGCAAATTGTTTGTACATTCAATACATTTGTAACACTGGACACATGAAAGTTTTTTTTTTTTGTTCACCTTCCCCGCCTCCCTCCCCCCAAAAAAATATCTCACTCCAAGCTGAACTCAAAGGTTGGCAGCCCTGGATATAAATATGTAAAGTGTTCTTTAACCCTTTCATAGTGCCTTTCTATTCATGTAAGTGAAGTGTGACATTTACGTTGCCTAAAAACTTGTGTTCAGTGTTAGTTTTTACTAAATGCCAGCTAAAGAGAATTACAGATGCACCTTGCTTACCCAGCTAGCTAACCACGCTAATTGGCTAGCGCTAGCGTTAGCTGGTGACCTTGCGTTTGCTATGCTAACAATGGCCTTCCTAGCTTATATAACCAATCTTGTTAGTGCTAGCGTTAGTTGGTTTGCTACGCTAGCAGTAGCCTACCTAGCTTATCAACTAAGCTAGTTGGCTGGCACTAGCATTAGCTGTCAACCTAGGGTTTGTTATGCTAACAGTACCTGGCCTTGCTCTTCCCCAGCTCATCCAAATGGTCACTTCTTCCAAAAAAACCATTATAAGGACTGCCTAAATGCTAAGAACAAGGCTTTAAATCACCACATGTACACTTTTCCATCTCCAGCATCAGGTGTTAGCTATGGCCTTGAGACACTAAGTCTAAATGCATGTATTTGTGTATGTCTTCAGGAAGTGTTGTAGTCTTATAATAAACATTCGGTTTTTGCAGTCAATTAGGAGCTAAGCACACAAAGAAAATCAAAATGCATTAAACCCAGTGGTGCAGTGGAGCAGACTGATGTACAGTTTATGAATCTGAATCCAGACCTGTGAACATCTGCTCCCTGTCTGTCTGTCTGTCTGATGTCCCTCTGTGGGGCTCTTTAATGCTCAGGCATGTCTAGACAATAAAAAAGAAGCAGCCAGTTGGCACATTAAACAAAGTGCAGCCGTCCACCGGTGCCTGAAATAATAAATGGGAATGCTTCCATCTTCCCTTCTTCACATGATGTCTTTCCCTGCTTCACGGTTGCACACAGTAAACAGGTAAATGCAGAATTGTAAGTGAAAGTCGACGCTGTGCAATACTGTATACATCCCTGTGCTACTGGAGCTCAATTCTCATGTGACGATGTGGCCTTAATTAACCCAGTGACATTTTCATTAAAGTAGTCCTCGGTCACCCTGACTTTATTATAAGTCTTAGGAATCAGCGTCACGTTGTATCTGCCTGAATGTAACCGCCTAATCCCCCATTCGGGTTTAATCTGTTAAAAAGGTGAGAAACTCAATTCCCAAGTCCAATTTAGACTTTGTCAGCAGTCATTGTGGCAGGAGACCAATTCAAAATCTACCTTTGTGACTCTCAGTGTTCCCGAAAATAAGTAGACAGAAGAAGACAATTTATAAGTCGAGACACTACGGGGAAAATAATGTTTAATGCACTGGTCAAGTTTGACATTTTGGAGAATTTAGCTATTAAGTTTTTCCATTTGTGTTTGCAGATTTCCTACCTTTCAGATAATGCCTCATTTAGATATTCAAACATAACATTTCAGAAAGCGTTACAACAACAAATATTATCTTAGTGCTAGTCGCTAGGTTTCACTCTGATATCTACCAGTCAAAAATGTTTTTTTCCCATATTTACCTGGAGACTAGTCTTACATAAATAAATGGTACTTAACCCTCCTATTGTCTTCCCCCCCCCCCCCATTACTTTCGTGTTCAAATTTGACCGGTCCTGTTTTAACTGCTATTACATGAACACAAAAACCATTAATCATCACCACATTTCATTTCACACCCTTTCAAACTGTACATATTGTATCAGAGTACTGGTATACATGAAGAACTGCAGTACATGTACAAAGAACAGACACTGAACATGTACTGCGTGTGCCAGGTGTGATCCATGTGGGGGGAGGGGCACATAAGAGCGGGAAATGTGTCAAATTGTGTGTGTGTGTGTGTGTGTGTGTGTGTGTGTGTGTGTGTGTGTGTGTGTGTGTGTGTGTGTGTGTGTTTCATGGATGGTGTGTCTGAGTGCCAGGTGTGATTCACATGGGGGGATTAGGCACATAAGGGGGGGACACATCTAGAGATCTAGAGTATGTGTGTGTGTGTGTGTGTGTGTGTGTGTGTGTGTGTGTGTGTGTGTGTGTGTGTGTGTGTGTGTGTGTGTGTGTGTGTGTGTGTGTGTGTGTGTGTTTTATCTGATCCGGATGGGTACCAATTCCTTTTCTTTATGGCCGGGAACACCATGGTGTTACAAAGTTCACTAAATCATCCAAAATCCAATGAAAGTGGTGATCAGCAATTTATATGTTCAAATGTTCTGCTGTGAAGGATATCATGAAGCCTTAATGCAATCGGATCTAAAACAAAAGAGTTATGATTGATGAAAGTAGTAAATCGGTCAGATTTCACCCGAAGACAACAGGAGGGTGTTTTCTTTCGTTTAAAATGTATTTCCTAAAAACATATATATATTTTTTAAACCTCAAATCTAATATGTCAAACAGAATGAATTTGCATTGTCCCATTAGCACATATTTAATAACATTTCAGAAGAATTTAACAATGCAATACAACAAAAAATACGTCATGGTGATTCGTTTGATCCTATTAAACTGTAGTGTATCCAATTAATGAAATATGTCCTCGCTCTACACTCGTACTCCTACGACATACTCTGAAGCCTGATTTCTCTGTTTCTTAATTCTCCCGTGGTTTAATTAGTGTGTAAGAGCTCCACGCGTATTGCTCATTGCACGGCTGCACGACCCACGTCGCAGCGCGTAGACGTGTTGTGAAGAAACACTGACTGACAACCAGAGGTGGGAGAAGTACTCAGATCTAGTACTTGAGTAAAAGTAGAAGTACTCAGAGTAAAAGTAGAAGCACTCAGATCTAGTACTTGAGTAAAAGTAGAAGTACTCAGATCTAGTACTTGAGTAAAAGTAGAAGTACTCAGATCTTGTACTTGAGTAAAAGTAGAAGTACTCCGGTCTTGTACTTGAGTAAAAGTAGAAGTACTCAGATCTTGTACTTGAGTAAAAGTAGAAGTACTCAGATCTGGTTCTTGAGTGAAAGTAGAAGTACTCAGATCTTGTACTTGAGTAAAAATTGAAGTACTCAGATCTTGTACTTGAGTAAAAGTAGAAGCACTCAGATCTAGTACTTGAGTAAAAGTAGAAGTACTCAGATCTAGTACTTGAGTAAAAGTAGAAGTACTCAGATCTTGTACTTGAGTAAAAGTAGAAGTACTCCGGTCTTGTACTTGAGTAAAAGTAGAAGTACTCAGATCTTGTACTTGAGTAAAAGTAGAAGTACTCAGATCTGGTTCTTGAGTGAAAGTAGAAGTACTCAGATCTTGTACTGGAGTAAAAATTGAAGTACTCAGATCTTGTACTTGAGTAAAAGTAGAAGTACTCAGATCTTGTTCTTGAGTAAAAGTAGAAGCACTCAGATCTAGTACTTGAGTAAAAGTAGAAGTACTCAGATCTTGTACTTGAGTAAAAGTAGAAGTACTCCGGTCTTGTACTTGAGTAAAAGTAGAAGTACTCAGATCTTGTACTTGAGTAAAAATTGAAGTACTCAGATCTTGTACTTGAGTAAAAGTAGAAGCACTCAGATCTAGTACTTGAGTAAAAGTAGAAGTACTCAGATCTAGTACTTGAGTAAAAGTAGAAGTACTCAGATCTTGTACTTGAGTAAAAATTGAAGTACTCAGATCTTGTACTTGAGTAAAAGTAGAAGTACTCAGATCTAGTACTTGAGTAAAAGTAGAAGTACTCAGATCTTGTACTTGAGTAAAAATTGAAGTACTCAGATCTTGTACTTGAGTAAAAGTAGAAGTACTCAGATCTTGTTCTTGAGTAAAAGTAGAAGCACTCAGATCTAGTACTTGAGTAAAAGTAGAAGTACTCAGATCTTGTACTTGAGTAAAAGTAGAAGTACTCCGGTCTTGTACTTGAGTAAAAGTAGAAGTACTCAGATCTGGTTCTTGAGTGAAAGTAGAAGTACTCAGATCTTGTACTTGAGTAAAAATTGAAGTACTCAGATCTTGTACTTGAGTAAAAGTAGAAGTACTCAGATCTTGTACTTGAGTAAAAGTAGAAGTACTCCGGTCTTGTACTTGAGTAAAAGTAGAAGTACTCAGATCTTGTACTTGAGTAAAAGTAGAAGCACTCAGATCTAGTACTTGAGTAAAAGTAGAAGTACTCAGATCTTGTACTTGAGTAAAAGTAGAAGTACTCCGGTCTTGTACTTGAGTAAAAGTAGAAGTACTCAGATCTTGTACTTGAGTAAAAATTGAAGTACTCAGATCTTGTACTTGAGTAAAAGTAGAAGCACTCAGATCTAGTACTTGAGTAAAAGTAGAAGTACTCAGATCTAGTACTTGAGTAAAAGTAGAAGTACTCAGATCTTGTACTTGAGTAAAAGTAGAAGTACTCCGGTCTTGTACTTGAGTAAAAGTAGAAGTACTCAGATCTTGTACTTGAGTAAAAGTAGAAGTACTCAGATCTGGTTCTTGAGTGAAAGTAGAAGTACTCAGATCTTGTACTTGAGTAAAAATTGAAGTACTCAGATCTTGTACTTGAGTAAAAGTAGAAGTACTCAGATCTTGTTCTTGAGTAAAAGTAGAAGCACTCAGATCTAGTACTTGAGTAAAAGTAGAAGTACTCAGATCTTGTACTTGAGTAAAAGTAGAAGTACTCAGATCTGGTTCTTGAGTGAAAGTAGAAGTACTCAGATCTTGTACTTGAGTAAAAATTGAAGTACTCAGATCTTGTACTTGAGTAAAAGTAGAAGTACTCAGATCTTGTACTTGAGTAAAAGTAGAAGTACTCAGATCTTGTTCTTGAGTAAAAGTCGAAGTACTCAGATCTTGTTCTTGAGTAAAAGTAGAAGTACTCCGATGTTGTACTTGTGTAAAAGTAGAAGTACTCAGATCTTGCACTTGAGTAAAAGTAGAAGTACTCAGATGTTGTACTTGAGTAAAAGTAGAAGTACTCAGATGTTGTACTTGAGTAAAAGTAGAAGTACTCAGATCTTGTACTTGAGTAAAAGTAGAAGTACTCAGATGTTGTACTTGAGTAAAAGTAGAAGTACTCAGATCTTGTACTTGAGTAAAAGTAGAAGTACTCAGATCTTGTACTTGAGTAAAAGTAGAAGTACTCACGTCTTGTTCTTGAGTAAAAGTAGAAGTACCAGAGTGTAGGAATACTCTGTCACAGTAAAAGTCCTGCATTCAAAATGTTCCTCAAGTGAAAGTAGAAAAGTATTCTCATCAGAATATAGTGAAAGACAGTAAAAGTAGTCGTTGTGCAGATTGGTCCTTTTCAGAATAATATATATGATGTGTTTTATAATGATTGATCATGAAAGTGTTCTCAAAGCTGGTGAAGGTGCAGCTAGTCTGAAGTACTTTGTAGACTGCAGGGTAGCTGGTGAAGGTGCAGCTAGTCTGAAGTACTTGGTAGACTGCAGGGTAGCTGGTGAAGGTGCAGCTAGTCTGAAGTACTTTGTAGACTGCAGGGTAGCTGGTGGATTTACTCCAGGTGGAACTGAAGTCTGATTCAACACTTGATTATATTTCACATCATTCATCCAGATCTGAGAAGTAACTAAAGGGATTAAATACATGTAGTGGAGTACAAGTACACCATGTACCTCTGAACCGTAGTGGAGTAGACATTCAGAGTAGCAAAACATGGACCTCAAAATTGTGCTTAAGTGCAGTACTTGAGTAAATCTACTTAGTGACTTTACACCACTGCTGACAACACATGGGGGGGGGGTTTCTGTCACAAACATGACAAGCCCCCGACTACAGATTAGAAAGCAGCTTTCTGCGTTATTTCCTCGCCTGCTCTTCTTCTCAAGGTTCAGCTCCGTCCTCTGGGGGAGTGGGCTGCAGGTCGAGGCTTTTTAACGATTGTCTGATCCACTTTAGTCCCAGGCAATTGCACTGACGTGTATGTGTGTGTGTGTGTGTGTGTGTGTGTGTGTGTGTGTGTGTGTGTGTGTGTGTGTGTGTGTGTGTGTGTGTGTGTGTGTGTGTGTGTGTGTGCGTGTTGCCCTGAGACTACGACGGGTTCACAGACAACGATTAATAATGTGGGTTTTTTACTTGCAGGTGGCCTATTTCTGTCAAAGCGTGTTGTGTTAGACAAGAAATAACACTGTTAACTGTGTGTTCAGTGTGTGTGTGGTTGTGTGTGTGTGTTTTATGGTTGCCACATGTTTCTAGTCACTCTCGATGCATCATGGCGACACGCACAGAAACCTTAGGCAGAAATCTACAGAGATGGAAAGGACGAGGAAATTCAAGTTATTCATTGATCTGTCATCCATCCGTCTATATCAGGGGGGTCAAACTCAATTTCATCTCGGGCCACATCAGCATTATCGTTGCGCTCAAAGGGCCGGTTGTAACTTTAAGACTGTATGAAAATACATATATAAATATATAATATATATAAAATAATGTGTTATATTACATTATTGGCTCTGCATTGGATTATTATGGGATAGGGTAATAACTTCATAATTAACTACGTCTGAAAGCAGAAGTTTAGGGCAAATAAGTGCAAGTCTCTTCAGTGGGAATGTCACAAAATGATTTAAAAACAAAAGCCACAAAAAGGTGACATTTTGGAAAAAAAGTAATATTTTGGAAAATAAGTCAAATTCTGAAAAAAAGGCATATTTTGAAGAAAAAAAGTCAAATTCTGAAAAAAAGGCAAATTTGAGATGCATTGTGGGACATGTAGTTTATGGGCAACGCTTCTGTAAATCAGCATGTAACCGTATAATAAACATATTATATTCTTTCAGAGCTGTTGTGGGCCACATAAAATGAAGTCACGGGCCGGATTTGGCCCCCGGGCCTTGAGTTTGACACCCCTGGTCTATATACATGGATCGTCTGTCAAACATCCATCCACCGATCCATCATCCATCCATCTTTCCCTTTATGTATTTCTCCATCTCCACCCATCCATCCAACATGTCTGCCGGCAGTAAACCAGAGTCCAGCTCCCGGTGCACGTTTCCTGCCATATAATGAACGCTGCTCGTCCGTCAGCTCATCCTGCCTGCACTGAAGCAATAGAAAACCCCCAGTGGTAATGGGACGGCATTAGCTGAGCTGCATGTCTGGAACGCGTGTTGCTGCTCTGTCGGGGTGAGCCGTCCAGGCCAATCATTTCGTGGACACGCTGCCAGAGAGAAATGTCGGGGAGTGGGTTCCTGCAGACCAATAGGATGAATCAGAGACTGTCCCAGCTGCCAAGAGACGGCCGTCATCTCCAGCAGAGACTGACAGCAGGGGGTCTGACGGAGGGAGAGGCTGATGAGTGTCGTGCATACCAGACGGTCTGCTGATATTTATATTTAGGAAGCCATTTATCTTATTTATGTGGACTCTTGAGGACGTCATGGCCAACGTCTGACGGTGAAAAGTCCAAACAGAACTGACAACAATTTAATTTAGTAAAATCTTGTTTGTGGACATATTTGGTGAAAACTAAAGGGTGTGTCTGAATCAATATATAGATTTGAAGGGGCTCTATTCTGCTGATGTTCAGGTGTATATCAGTATGTAGTGTCTCTACTTTAAAGAGTCCTCTCCTGCTGATGTTCAGGTGTATATCAGTATGTAGTGTCTCTACTTTAAAGAGTCCTCTCCTGCTGATGTTCAGGTGTATATCAGTATGTAGTGTCTCTACTTTAAAGAGTCCTCTCCTGCTGATGTTCAGGTGTATATCAGTGTATAGTGTCTCTACTTTAAAGAGTCCTCTCCTGCTGATGTTCAGGTGTATATCAGTATGTAGTGTCTCTACTTTAAAGAGTCCTCTCCTGCTGATGTTCAGGTGTATATCAGTATGTAGTGTCTCTACTTTAAAGAGTCCTCTCCTGCTGGTATTCAGGTGTATATCAGTATGTAGTGTCTCTACTTTAAAGAGTCCTCTCCTGCTGATGTTCAGGTGTATATCAGTATGTAGTGTCTCTACTTTAAAGAGTCCTCTCCTGCTGATGTTCAGGTGTATATCAGTATGTAGTGTCTCTACTTTAAAGAGTCCTCTCCTGCTGATGTGCAGGTGTATATCAGTATGTAGTGTCTCTACTTTAAAGAGTTCTCTCCTGCTGATGTTCAGGTGTATATCAGTATGTAGTGTCTCTACTTTAAAGAGTCCTCTCCTGCTGATGTTCAGGTGTATGTCAGTATGTAGTGTCTCTACTTTAAAGAGTCCTCTCCTGCTGATGTTCAGGTGTATATCAGTATGTAGTGTCTCTACTTTAAAGAGTCCTCTCCTGCTGATGTTCAGGTGTATATCAGTATGTAGTGTCTCTACTTTAAAGAGTCCTCTCCAGCTGATGTTCAGGTGTATATCAGTATGTAGTGTCTCTACTTTAAAGAGTCCTCTCCTGCTGATGTTCAGGTGTATATCAGTATGTAGTGTCTCTACTTTAAAGAGTCCTCTCCTGCTGATGTTCAGGTGTATATCAGTATGTAGTGTCTCTACTTTAAAGAGTCCTCTCCTGCTGATGTTCAGGTGTATATCAGTGTGTAGTGTCTCTACTTTAAAGAGTCCTCTCCTGATGATGTTCAGGTGTATATCAGTATGTAGTGTCTCTACTTTAAAGAGTCCTCTCCTGCTGATGTTCAGGTGTATATCAGTATGTAGTGTCTCTACTTTAAAGAGTCCTCTCCTGCTGATGTTCAGGTGTATATCAGTATGTAGTGTCTCTACTTTAAAGAGTCCTCTCCTGCTGATGTTCAGGTGTATATCAGTATGTAGTGTCTCTACTTTAAAGAGTCCTCTCCTGCTGATGTTCAGGTTCATATCAGTATGTAATGTCTCTACTTTAAAGAGTCCTCTCCTGCTGATGTTCAGGTGTATATCAGTATGTAATGTCTCTACTTTAAAGAGTCCTCTCCTGCTGATGTTCAGGTTCATATCAGTATGTAGTGTCTCTACTTTAAAGAGTCTTCTCCTGCTGATGTTCAGGTGTATATCAGTATGTAGTGGAGTTAGATTTCAACTTTGTAAGAAATGTAAGTACAGGTTTATGAATTAATTTTATATTCATTGAGTTTTTTTACCCATTTCAGTATATATTTGTGTGTGCGTGTGCGTGTGTGTGTGTGTGTGTTGACATATGATTGTCTCTCTGTGTCCCATTTAACTGCCTGTCACTCCCCTGGGTCTCATCATCCCAACTGTCACGTTCTCTCTGTCACACACACACACACACACACACACACACACACACACACACACACACACACACACACACACACACACACACACACACACACACACACACACACACACACACACACACACACACACACACACACACACACACACACACACACACACACACACACACACACACACACACACACACACACACACACACACACACACACACACACACACACACACACACACACACACACACACACACACACACACACACAATCATTTTCTCAGCACCATATGGCGACACACCCCACTCCCCTGCAGTCAAGGTCAGGGGTCACACTCCCATGATGCATTGCTTCAACATGACAAATCAACATTTCTGTGCCTCCTCCACTCTGACACTGCCTTTAGCTCGCTGGCACACACACATGTTCCGTCATGAGAAAATGAAAAGGCAAGTATTTTAAAATGTATTAGCTTGCAACCTGCAACCAAATTATTGATTGAATATTAAATGATATGCCATGTAAGGAAAACTGCAATACACCTGAACATCAGCAGGAGAGGACTCTTTAAAGTAGAGACACTACATACTGATATACACCTGAACATCAGCAGGAGAGGACTCTTTAAAGTAGAGACACTACATACTGATATACACCTGAACATCAGCAGGAGAGGACTCTTTAAAGTAGAGACACTACATACTGATATACACCTGAACATCAGCAGGAGAGGACTCTTTAAAGTAGAGACACTACATACTGATATACACCTGAACATCAGCAGGAGAGGACTCTTTAAAGTAGAGACACTACATACTGATATACACCTGAACATCAGCAGGAGAGGACTCTTTAAAGTAGAGACACTACATACTGATATACACCTGAACATCAGCAGGAAAGGACTCTTTAAAGTAGAGACACTACATACTGATATACACCTGAACATCAGCAGGAGAGGACTCTTTAAAGTAGAGACACTACATACTGATATACACCTGAACATCAACAGGAGAGGACTCTTTAAAGTAGAGACACTACATACTGATATACACCTGGACATCAGCAGGAGAGGACTCTTTAAAGTAGAGACACTACATACTGATATACACCTGAACATCAGCAGGAGAGGACTCTTTAAAGTAGAGACACTACATACTGATATACACCTGAACATCAGCAAGAGAGGACTCTTTAAAGTAGAGACACTACATACTGATATACACCTGGACATCAGCAGGAGAGGACTCTTTAAAGTAGAGACACTACATACTGATATACACCTGAACATCAACAGGAGAGGACTCTTTAAAGTAGAGACACTACACACTGAAATACACCTGAACATCAGCAGGAGAGGACTCTTTAAAGTAGAGACACTACTTACTGATATACACCTGAACATCAGCAGGAGAGGACTCTTTAAAGTAGAGACACTACATACTGATATACACCTGAACATCAGCAAGAGAGGACTCTTTAAAGTAGAGACACTACATACTGATATACACCTGGACATCAGCAGGAGAGGACTCTTTAAAGTAGAGACACTACATACTGATATACACCTGAACATCAGCAGGAGAGGACTCTTTAAAGTAGAGACACTACACACTGAAATACACCTGAACATCAGCAGGAGAGGACTCTTTAAAGTAGAGACACTACTTACTGATATACACCTGAACATCAGCAGGAGAGGACTCTTTAAAGTAGAGACACTACATACTGATATACACCTGAACATCAGCAAGAGAGGACTCTTTAAAGTAGAGACACTACATACTGATATACACCTGAACATCAGCAGGAGAGGACTCTTTAAAGTAGAGAATACATACTGATATACACCTGAACATCAGCAGGAGAGGACTCTTTAAAGTAGAGACACTACATACTGATATACACCTGAACATCAGCAGGAGAGGACTCTTTAAAGTAGAGACACTACATACTGATATACACCTGAACATCAGCAGAAGAGGACTCTTTAAAGTAGAGACACTACATACTGATATACACCTGAACATCAGCAGGAGAGGACTCTTTAAAGTAGAGTCACTACATACTGATATACACCTGAACATCAGCAGGAGAGGACTCTTTAAAGTAGAGTCACTACATAACATACTGATATACACCTGAACATCAGCAGGAGAGGACTCTTTAAAGTAGAGACACTACATACTGATATACACCTGAACATCAGCAGGAGAGGACTCTTTAAAGTAGAGACACTACATACTGATATACACCTGAACATCAGCAGGAGAGGACTCTTTAAAGTAGAGACACTACATACTGATATACACCTGAACATCAGCAGGAGAGGACTCTTTAAAGTAGAGACACTACATACTGATATACACCTGAACATCAGCAGGAGAGGACTCTTTAAAGTAGAGACACTACATACTGATATACACCTGAACATCAGCAGGAGAGGACTCTTTAAAGTAGAGACACTACATACTGATATACACCTGAACATCAGCAGGAGAGGACTCTTTAAAGTAGAGACACTACATACTGATATACACCTGAACACCAGCAGGATGTGTCCCCTTTAAATGGAAGCTACTTCCCACACACAGCCTAATCATTCAGCTGGCGTCTCTTTATCTATAAAATTACTTTCTGAATCTGACTCTACGATGATTAATTCCCTCGCCGTTCCTGTCATACATCACAGCAGCGAGGCAGTGAGCGGGGGGGACGATGGGAAATGAAACACACCTCTACTAATGCAGAGTCCTTGATACCCTCTCCCTCTCTCTCTTTTCACGGTAATCGGGGTCAATTTTCTACTCGGCGGACAATCCTCCACATGCAGCCCCAATAGTCTGCTCTCATACAGCCCTGTTGGCTCCATCATGAAAGCATCCAGCAGGTACCGTCATCTCCTGCAAAGACCACATGAAAGGACCAAACAAAGGCCGTGTTTCTCTGCCGCCTGGGCCAGCAGACACATCGCTCTTCAGTCTTTGATACCCGTTAGTTATTATAGAGGAGCGTTCGTCCAATGCTTAGAATTTAAAAACGGCGCTAATTGAAAATCTGCTCAAAGATTATAGGTCGAGAAACGATGGATGCCTGACATGTTATTATTGCTAAATATGAACATGTCTCTGACCCTGATTTGAAATGTATTTATAATAACATTACAAGTATTATTTGTATATATTAAGATTTCTCTTCTCGTCTTTCTTATATAAACAACTAAAAGACATTTAATCTATTTTTTTAAACGAAGAACTCTCATGCGCACGAGGCAATATTAAAACTAAATGTCCTTTAAAAAGGTCTCTTTTCGATGACTGTAATGTTCCGTTAAAGATCCGTTTCTTCTCTTCCTATCCGTCCTTGTTGACGTCGCACTTGGAGCTGAAAATCAGACTTGCATGGACGACAAACTATCGTGCTGTATATTAAATAAAACAAGTGCACATGGCGCCTGCAGGCCGCTCCTCTCTCACGCCACTGATCCACACATTGATATGGAGGGGGGGGGGGGGGGGGGGGGAACGCAGTCATTGCAACACGTCATGTTATTATGCAGGACATGATTCACTGCATGACAGAGGCTGAGAGCTACACTAAATAACAATGCTTCATGGTGATGACAGCGGGACATTGCAGCAAAGCGAGAGTTAATATTAGACGTGTGTGATGGACATTAGGAAACATACCGCTACAAGGTGTGCATCTTGTATTGTGTAACTTGCTGCTGTTAAATACCATCAAACTATGTGCAAGATATACATGATACACATATGCCATTAATAACTGTAATGTACACCTGGCTGCTAAATCCTAAGAACTGGTACAAGATTTGTATTTAAAACTTTTGTATTATATTTGTATTATATCATAACGTCGTACTTTTTTTACCATGAAGCCGCCTGTGGCTCTTTGCTGCGGTCACGATGCAAAGCCCCCTCTGTGGGACTGATGAGGATATTCGGATGCCGTGGGAATACGCTTTTATTTTGTGTCTGTTATTGTGCCGTGAGAGCTGGCTTAACGTGTCCATCGGGCACGCGTTAACCATTAAGTGCATGTTTAGGCTTAAATGCTAAATATGACACGATTGCAGCTTTGCTTAAGTGTGGCTGTTTCACTTTTTCCAGTTAGTAAGGTGAATATGTTTTGGCTCGAAACAAAGAGAAGCAGTTTTTTAACATCACTCAAGTCTCTGGAAAACAGCAGTGTTCACTTCTCTGTGTCTCCTGAGGTTCATCAGGTCAAAGGTCGCGTTGAGTATGCAGCTAGATATTGAGCAGATGAATCGATGACATGTGGACTATGAGCTACATGTTGGACTGCACGTCCTTTTCCTCACAGACAGACGGATCCATTCGTTCCAGACTATACGAGCGAATAAGCTAAAGAGT
Source organism: Pseudochaenichthys georgianus (assembly GCF_902827115.2). Taxonomy (NCBI): domain Eukaryota; kingdom Metazoa; phylum Chordata; class Actinopteri; order Perciformes; family Channichthyidae; genus Pseudochaenichthys; species Pseudochaenichthys georgianus. The sequence continues at coordinate 34,461,298 of NC_047510.2, read as the reverse complement.
AGCTGCGCACATATTGCCATAATAAATGCTGATACCTTATCTCACACGTGTGTCAAACTCGAGGCCCGGGAGCCAAATCAGGGCCGTGGTGGATTTAATTTCGGCCCGCAGGATAATTTCTAATTCCTGTTAGATCTGGCCCGCCGGTATATTGCACCTTCCCTCCACCCTGAGGGTCTCCTCCGCTCAGAGCCTGAGCCCAAACATTGATGACCTTGCCCCCGAGATGAGATGCCAAGTGTCTGAGCTAGCATCCCAGAGCAGCACACTGAGTTCAATGGATGCTTCCTTCTGCACTTTCTCTCACGACAACAGGGCATGTTTGTTTCTCTTTGAGGGGAATAGTTTTGTGAAGCTGTTGTTGGCCTGTGGGGAAATGTACTCATAAGAAATGAAGCTGCAGATAGAGCCATAAGAAATGAATGCATTGTTTATTGTTCTATTGTTTTTATAGGCAATAATGTAAGCTTTGTTAGTTCCAGGTTTAATATGTGCAATAAGTTCATTTCAATAAGTTCTGCAATAAACATTGAACCAGTCCGGCCCTCGACTAGCACCCATTGTTTTATGTTGGCCCACTGTGTGTTTGAGTCTGACCCCCCTGCCCTACATGAAAGTACATTGTTTTCACTTTGCGCCAAAAGGATTTCCCATTGTATTGTTGAGCTGAAAACTAAAACTCACACAGACGTGTCACGAGGAATGCACAAATAAGCCTTTGTGCAACGACCCATGTTTACTTTATATCTTTAGTGGTAGTTCCTTCTATTATCGTGTATTAATTTGTGACCGACTATTTTATATTGCGTGCTCCATAGATACTCTAAAGACATTTATATGTATACCGTTGATATGTAGATATGTACTGTTTGCATGCATGTCATTTTTCACGGTCTTGGTAACATACTTTGGTAACAGCTGGAAACAATGGGACATTTAATACAAATAAGAGACATAATGCATTTAGTCTCCTATGTGAGTGTTTTATTAGTTGTATGTTGTTTTCTAACTCATTCTGTCTATTTTCTACCGTGTTCTCTCAGGATACTCGTAGAAATGTATATTTTCTACAGTTAATTTTATCTAGCTTGTTAACATATACAACTATTTTCCCATTTGGGATAAATGAATCTAAATGGTCTTTGAAAGTGTGTCCTACAGCTGGAAATAATATCATAGTAGTAGGTAAGTTTAATATAGTGTATTCTAAATGACTATTTCATATCGTATATTCTGGAGACACTCTGAAGACATGCATATTGATAACTGTTCATGTGTATCATGATGTGATATGAACCTGCCTTGACAACAAGCTGCTGTAAAAAGACTATCTTAATGGTGTCTCTGGCCTTCAGATGGAAACAATGGGACATGTTTGTTTTCACACACACACACACACACACACACACACACACACACACACACACACACACACACACACACACACACACACACCCACACACACACACACACACACACACACACACACACACACACACACACACACACACACACACACACACACACACACACACACACACACACACACACACACACACACACACACACACACACACACACACACACACACACACACACACACACACACACACACACACACACACACACACACACACCTCACCTGAAGCCTTCTGCGCCGGATTATCCCCGAATCATCCATGGTGAAATGAAGGGGGGGGGGTTCCTTTTACTAAAAACAACCTCTTGACCCCGCGTGCACACCCGAACTGCACACACTGCTGTCACGTAGAGGAAGCCCAGGAAAACACACACATGCCCGGCAGCACACCCATTACATCCGTGCTATTAAAGAAACGTCTCTTTCAGCTCCACTCCAGGTTTCAGGGCTGCCAGTCATGCTGCGGTGCGCAAAGCCTCTCCTCCCGGGGCATCCTTGACATTCTGCCAGACGCGTTACGGGCCTGTTTGAAGCAAAAGCAAACAAAACGTTTCTAATACAACCAGCCGAAGTCAAGTCCTTCTGTGTATCCACAAGGAACCGTGAGATTAATCCCGCATTTGGCTCACAAAGGACGATGTGTCTCAAAGGAGGCGAAAAACAACCGAGGATTTCACACACTGCTGCGCCGGGATTGCCGCTCGCCAGGCGGGCTTCTTCGTGGAGATCGTCGCTGCGGCTGACATGGCTGCAAACACAACCAGGAGGAAAGACAGGGTGCTGCTGCCCTTCGTCCCTTTTTAAAAAATACGTTAAACTCGCATCTGTTTCATTCAAGCACCCACTGCCCCTCCACTTCCTCAGACACTGGAGAGCCGCAGCAACGCGATATCTGTTCCCGTCCTGGGATTCCCCGTCGCCCCTCCTCCTCCTCTCCAGATGAAGGGAGGGAGGAACCCGCAGACACCTGGGACCACTTAAAGGTCCCCTATCACACTGTTCTTCATCCATACATCACATATATCCAGAGCCTGTCTCTGATTGGCTGAAACACCAAACAGATCATTGCAGCGTTACCCATAATCCCCTCTGTTTCAGCCCTGTTTCCAAAGTGCTGATTCTCTGTCTGTTACTTTAGATGAAGATTAGGAGCCCCCCCCCACGCCCCTCTGAGAGACATTTGGTTACAAAGAACTCAATGGAGCTCTAGAGGAGATTCAGGTGATAAGGGGGGGGGGGTTACCTTGTTGCTGATTGGCTAATGGCTACACAAGACAACACATCGTTATGACATCATCAAGTGGCCAAAATCTGATCAGCTCATTTTCAGACAGGTTTTTATAGAAATGGATCAAAAAGAGAGAAAATCTTTGTTCCTGAAACTTTCAGAGTCTCTTTCCACAGAGGGGACACATGTTGATGTAGAAGAGACATGAAGAAGAGGGGACACATGTTGATGTAGAAGAGACATGAAGAAGAGGGGACACATGTTGATGTAGAAGAGACATGAAGAAGAGGGGACACATGTTGATGTAGAAGAGACATGAAGAAGAGGGGACACATGTTGATGTAGAAGAGACATGGAGAAGAGGGGACACATGTTGATGTAGAAGAGACATGGAGAAGAGGGGACACATGTTGATGTAGAAGAGACATGAAGAAGAGGGGACACATGTTGATGTAGAAGAGACATGAAGAAGAGGGGACACATGTTGATGTAGAAGAGACATGGAGAAGAGGGGACACATGTTGATGTAGAAGAGACATGAAGAAGAGGGGACACATGTTGATGTAGAAGAGACATGAAGAAGAGGGGACACATGTTGATGTAGAAGAGACATGAAGAAGAGGGGACACATGTTGATGTAGAAGAGACATGAAGAAGAGGGGACACATGTTGATGTAGAAGAGACATGAAGAAGAGGGGACACATGTTGATGTAGAAGAGACATGGAGAAGAGGGGACACATGTTGATGTAGAAGAGACATGAAGAAGAGGGGACACATGTTGATGTAGAAGAGACATGAAGAAGAGGGGACACATGTTGATGTAGAAGAGACATGAAGAAGAGGGGACACATGTTGATGTAGAAGAGACATGAAGAAGAGGGGACACATGTTGATGTAGAAGAGACATGAAGAAGAGGGGACACATGTTGATGTAGAAGAGACATGAAGAAGAGGGGACACATGTTGATGTAGAAGAGACATGAAGAAGAGGGGACACATGTTGATGTAGAAGAGACATGAAGAAGAGGGGACACATGTTGATGTAGAAGAGACATGAAGAAGAGGGGACACATGTTGATGTAGAAGAGACATGAAGAAGAGGGGACACATGTTGATGTAGAAGAGACATGAAGAAGAGGGGACACATGTTGATGTAGAAGAGACATGGAGAAGAGGGGACACATGTTGATGTAGAAGAGACATGAAGAAGAGGGGACACATGTTGATGTAGAAGAGACATGAAGAAGAGGGGACACATGTTGATGTAGAAGAGACATGAAGAAGAGGGGACACATGTTGATGTAGAAGAGACATGAAGAAGAGGGGACACATGTTGATGTAGAAGAGACATGAAGAAGAGGGGACACATGTTGATGTAGAAGAGACATGAAGAAGAGGGGACACATGTTGATGTAGAAGAGACATGAAGAAGAGGGGACACATGTTGATGTAGAAGAGACATGAAGAAGAGGGGACACATGTTGATGTAGAAGAGACATGAAGAAGAGGGGACACATGTTGATGTAGAAGAGACATGAAGAAGAGGGGACACATGTTGATGTAGAAGAGACATGGAGAAGAGGGGACACATGTTGATGTAGAAGAGACATGAAGAAGAGGGGACACATGTTGATGTAGAAGAGACATGGAGAAGAGGGGACACATGTTGATGTAGAAGAGACATGAAGAAGAGGGGACACATGTTGATGAAGAAGAGACATGAAGAAGAGGGGACACATGTTGATGAAGAAGAGACATGAAGAAGAGGGGACACATGTTGGAGCTTCAGCACCACAGACAGCGACATGCAGCATCCTTGATGGGAAAGTGTCCCAGATGACAGTAAAATGTTGATTGAATCAGAATCAGGTTTGTCACCAGGTCGGTTGACGCGTACGAGGACTTTGACTCGTGGTGCAAACATAAAAGTCAGACAAAAATGAAAAACACAGATAGCAAACTATTTTAAGAATGCTATAATACCATAACAACAAAATAAGAAAATATATAGTAAAATAGAAGATAAAATAAAGCAGTATTTACATTGAAATAGAATGCAATAAAAAGTAAAATATGTTCAGTAAGAAAACCAGATATTACCTTAATAACCACCAACACGCACTGCTTCTTGCTACGGTTTAAACGTATTCATCACTAGCTTAATTAGGCTACTCAGAAAACGTAAAATATATATATTTATATAACTGTTGTATAAATTGGGATGCTAATTCTGGCAAAAACAATGCTAAAAACAAAATGTACTTATTAAAAGATTATCTAGATTGACCATCATTTTGAAAATAAACCCACTGATGTGTTGAATACGCTTAAAAAAATAGCAATTAATAGCATAAACACATAGGGACACTTTTATTGGAGATAGTAAACAAAATGGATACCAAGCAACCAGTCATGCCACCGTTAATTACCCTGTAATCAGAGTTCTTCAATTCTAATTGTATTGTAATATTATATTTTACCTGTACTATGTAATGTTTTATTGACCGGTACTTTCATCTTGTTTTATCATTCTTTGTGTGATAGAGATTATGCCATGCTTTAGTGTTTATTGATTGTTACCTAGCACCTGATGGAAATGAGCTATTTGCTCAAATCTGGCATAGTTCGTGTTTTCTCTTTTCTGAGATGAAGGTATTTGTATGCATGGTCCTTGTTTAAATAAATACTTAAAGGGGACCTATCATGCAAACTGCACATGTTGATGTCTTCTCTACATCAACATGTGTCCCCGGTGTGTCGGGGAACTCACGCAGCGTCAGGAAATAAAACCCTCTCTCTTTTCCTCCGTACCCAAATCTCTAAAAACGGGGAACAACGGAGCTGATCCAGATTTGCGTCCGATATGACGTAATATCTGAAATGTGGACCCACGGCCCAATCAGAAACGTTGCTGTCAGAAACAATGCCCGACTGTTTTGGACGTAATATGGTCGGTGTTTACATTAGCATCGCTAACACTCAGAGCTAACCTGTGCTGGAGAGCATGTGTGTGAAGAAGCAGGAAGTAGAAAGGAACTCACCTTGTGGTGTAACCGGCAAGAGAGAAAGCCTTTGAGCTCCAGACTGTTTCAGAGCCTTGATAATCCATGATATGGCGTTTCATCACGGCAGCATTTAGTTTAGACGGTAGCTGCCGGGTCCCGCATGAGCTCAGACCCCTCCTCTTTTATTTGTAAAGCTTTATACCCAAAATCAGCACTTCAGAAACAGGAAGTGAAATAGAGGGATATGAGGCATGGCTAGAATGGGTGACCTGTTTGGTATTTTGAGCAAAACACTTCATAGACATGTTTTTAATATATTTTTATATATCTGAGACCTGTGCTATTGCCTACAAATAGCATGATAGGTGACCTTTAAACAACAAGTCAGATATCAGGTATTTTCTCATAGACTTCTATACAATCTGCCTACAGTGTATGTGTTTACATTTCATTTGAAACGCCCCCTGTTGGCCAAAATAAAGAATGCCAGTTCTTCTGCATCGGCTTCCCCTGAGGTTGCCCCTTGCTTTGGACATAAGCTAAAGGTCTCAAGGTCTCAAGGTCTCAAGGCTTTTCTTGTCATGTGTACAGAGCTACAGTCTAGATATGACAATGAACATCTCAGGCTGCTCCAACAGTGCAGCACAATACAACAGATAAAATAGTGCAAGTAATTAAAATAAAATAGAATATAATAGAAACAGAATATGATAGAAACTGTGCAGAATAGTCTAAATATTGATGATATATGTGAGTTGCAGATGAATGTTACGTATGTTCTAAACTAAGCTAGGATATGTTCATGTACCTCTTGTGGAGCATATCTTCCTAAATAAAAGCAATAAGAGTCTCACTGGCAACACGACGCTTCCCCCCTTCAGATGCCAGGCTGCGAGCCCTCTGACAGAGGCCTGCATGACGCCTTGCAGGGGATTAGGACTTTCACAGTAGTCCATGCAGCATATGGTCGGATCTGCCCACGCTGCCATGACTTCATCAGAGCCAGAAACAGCAGGAGGTCTGCAGCAGAACCCGCCCCCCCCCCCCCCCCCCCCCCCCAC